>NC_057398.1:8211571-8511571 GCF_019320065.1 Cervus canadensis
ACTCAGAAGGGCTGGGAACAAGACCAAGGCCTCTCTGTTATCAGGACTGATACAGAAACCCCACGAGAAGAGCCCCTGTATAGGTGTGCAATGTACAAAAGAGAGAGGTCTATGCCTGTGCAAATCCAGAAAAACTGCGGGCACACACAAAGAAAAATACAGGAAAGCACAGGATCCGTTGGAAAAAGTGAAACAGAGACCCTTGTGTTCACCTACATCAAAGAGAACATTCTTGACGATTTCACCTACCATTTGAACCTGGTACATGTAATTTATGTACCAGGGCAGGACTGCCATGATGATGCTACCAGATGCTATGACATCTGCTCGTAACTTGTGGGATTAAGCTGTCTGGCAGAAGCAGTTTCTTTCCAGACATTCTGCTGGTCACAGTTCTAGGGTTAAAGGGATAAGCTTTCCTCAGACATAGAAATGGGATAAAGTGGGATGTCAGTAATGGGATAAAGACCAGCAGATTATGCTTTTTCTATAATGGTGTAATTTTATTAAAATATCAAAGCAGTATTATAATTTTTGACTAGTAATTGTATAGGCCGTTCAGGGAAAGGGCAAAAACAACAGAGCCACCTTGATACAAGCAGAAGAGCTCCCCAAGGGACTCAGGCTCCCTCCCCCGCACTCTCTTAGAATGAAATCAGCTATATGTCATACACTGTATGTGCTGGATGTACACCATATGTGCATGTGTATACACACACACACACACGCACTACATACAGAAAGTCCCCTACATATAAAACTTCCAGTTGCGAACTTTCAAAGACGGGCACGTGCGTGCCATCAGCCTGCCCTCCGTCCCGCTGCTGACGCCCCTTCAGCCCTGCCATCTCCCGCCTCCCCTCCCTTCTCCGGTCAGGAACTGTCCTTCCCCAGGGCTAGCCCCTGGAGGCCAGCTGCCGGACTGTCCTACGATACTTTCCAAGGTACTATACTGTAAGATTTACAATGCGGTTTTTGTTTTTTATATATTTTTCATGTAAAGAGTATTATAAGACTATTACAGTACAGTACTATATAGCCAATTGTATTAGTTGGGTACATAGGCTAACTTTGTTGGACTTTGTTTACAAACAAATTGGACTTAACGAATGTGCTCTCGGAACACAACTTGTTAGTATGTAGGGGACTTGCTGTATATACACACACTTACTGTCCACACACACACACACACACACTGTATGCCTTGGTCTTCCTCCTCTTCCTCTCATCACCTCCCCTCTCCCCGAGCCATACCCGAGGCTTTTCTACTTTACAGGGTTACACTCATTTCTAAGACCTCAAACAATGCCATGCTCACCTCTGGCCACAAACCCTTTCCAGCTCCTTCAGACCTTTATTCCTAGTTCACCAGTCCTTGAAACATCAAATGCACTCTGCATCTTTCTTTTCACTGTGGTCCATAACTCTCTGATGATGTAACTTCCTTCCCTATGTAGCCCTGACCTCATTTATCCATCAGTCCATCCAGCAGGTATCTTTGGAGTGCTTACTATGTGTACATGTGACCTGCACATGGCACTATGAGGGACATTAAAACCGGCCATTTCTTTCTGGAGCTCACAACTGGGGAGGAGTGTGTGTGTGAGTCGCTCAGTCACGTCTGACTCTTCGCGACCCCATGGGATGTAGCCCACCAGGCTCCTCTGTCCATGAATTTTCCAGGCAAGAATACTGGAGCGGGTTGCCATTTCCTTCTCCAGGGGATCTTCCTGACCCAGGGAACGAACCCAGGTCTCCTGCACTGCAGACAGACTCTACCATCTGAGTCACCAGCAAAGGAGAGAGAGAATCTAATAAGGCACGGGGAGGAGATGAGACCAGATATCTGAGCTAGAACAGAAATGAAAGTTCAGCATCCTCATTGCCCTCAGTCATCTTTAATATCCAGTCCTTTGCCCTTCTACTCCGTGCTCCCAAAAGTCCACTAACCTTAGATATTTGGGATCAATCCAAAAATTCACGCTTAAGAGAAAAATCACACAAACATGCTGACGGTTCTTACTATAAACTTACAGTTTCTAATCTCCATCTAGCCTGAAGCTAAGAATGACAGGTACATTTGTTCAGGGTACATACTTTACAACCCTCTAGGGTACCATTCACACAGACAACTATGAGAATACCGGTGCTTCTAATCTTGTGCTCTATGTACCAACTACATGCAGTAGCCCTAATCACAGCAGTCAGGCTTGGTCATTTGTATTTTCATTGCCCATATTCTTCTCTAATATATTATTACAGGTATTCTCAACTTCCAAACTTAATTTCAAAATCTAACTCAACTCTTATCTGACCCAGAAAATCAAAATTATCCAATACCAACTCCCTCAAATTTCATCTGCTGCTGCTGCTACTGCTGCTAAGTCACTTCAGCCGTGTCCGACTCTGCGACCCCACAGACGGCAGCCCACCAGGCTCCCCCGTCCCTGGGATTCTCCAGGCAAGAACACTGGAGTGGGTTCAAATTTCATCTACTACACCTCAATTATATCTATACCTGAAGCCACATTTGCCTCTTTATTAGAGGCTTAGAGAAAGTCTTTCCTCCATCCAGGCACAGACAGTTTTTAGAAACAGAAGTTCTCCCCCAGGCCTCTATTTTCTCACCACTTAAGCTGAATCCAAGCAAGCTGGCACCCACCTTTATGACCCCATTTGGACTCACCATATGACTTCTATCAGATCTACTGATAGCTTTTTCAGTCCTGTATGTCTGATCTCCCTGAAGCATGCATCATTGTTGACAATCAAGTATTTTCTTAAAATTCTCTCCTTGCTGGCTTCTATGACAATTCTCTTTTAGTTTTTCTTGTTACTTTTCTGGAAACATCTTGTATGTATTCATCCCTTTCTCTCCATTCCCACAGCCCTCATCTTCTCTTGCATGGGTTATTCCAACAGCATCTCATCTGGGCCCCTGCTTCCCCTTCAATCTGGCCTCCATAAGGTGAAATTTTACATCCTTTCTAAACTCTAACCTAATCCTATCTCCTCCATGCATGAAGCCCTTCAGTGGCTTTCCAGTATCTACAAGTAAAGCTCAAGTCCCTCAGTATTGGATTCAAGGCCTTCTGTAACCTGGTACCTATCACCCACCTACATCTTCTCTCTTCTTAACTGACCTCTTCTGCCCTCATCTCCAGATATATTGAACTACTTGAAGTTATCTTTATAGCCCATGCTTTCCCTTGCCTTCATAACAACATAAAATGCTTTCTCTACCAAAAATGTTCTTCACAGCAACACTGTGTTAAATTTATTATTTAATTTTCACATACATAAAAGAAGTTTATAAATATACACGTTACATAAGAACAACAAACCACTACCTATTCTAAGAACTAGAACATGACCAATTCCATCACATCTACCTATGTGGTTCCTCCCAACCTTTTTCAGAAGTAACCACTATCATAAATTTTAGATTATTTATTCTCTTCCTTTACACATAAATTACTGAGGCAAAATTAATTTTTGCATGGTCATCAAACCATCACCACAATCAAGATAATAAACACATTCATCACCCCAGAAGTTTCCTTTCGCAATCTCCCATCCCATAGCCTGAATTCTTGACTAATGTGCTTTCTCCCTGTATAACTTAGTTCACATTTTCTAGAATTTTTATACGAATGGACTCACACAGTATATACCCTGGCTTCTTTCACTCAGCAAAAATATTCTGAAATTCATCTATGTTTCTGTGTACATCCATAGTTCACTCCTTTATGTTGGTAAGTAGTATTCTATTACATGAATATGCCACAATTTTTTTATGCATGACCTATTGATGAACTTGTGGACTGTCCAATTAAATACAAATAAGGCTACCAAAAAGATTTGTGTACAAACCTTTATGTGGTCATATGCTGTCTTTACTCCTTGGCAGATGACAGGTGAATAGCTGGGTCATATAATTGGGTATTATTTAACTTTTCAAGAAACTTCCAAAATGACTGTTCTATTTTACATTCCTCCCAATAGTCTAAATGGCTTCCGTGGTGGCTCAAATGGTAAAGAATCCACCTTTAAAGAATCCAGTGTAGGAGATCTGGGTTCAATCCCTGGGTTGAGAAGATCCCCTGGAAGAGGGCAAGGCAACCCACTCCAGTATTCTTGCGTGCAGAATCCCACGGAGAGAGGAGCCTGGTGGGCTACAGTCCATGGGGTCACAAAGACTTGGACATGACTGGGGAGCAACAGTAGTCTTCGAGAATTCCAAGTCCTCCACACCCTCATCAACACTTGGTGTGATCAGTCTTAATAGGTGTGTAATGATATATTTTTTTACTTCAGATAAACTAGTTTTCATCTCTAGAAATTCAATGTGGGTCTTTTTATATTTTTTCACAACTCCACTTAACTGCAGTCTTTTCTCATTTCTTAAACATGGAACACAACTATAATAATTACTTTAAACACTTTATCTGCTAATTTTACCATCTATCTTCATTGTGCTTCATATTTTACTATTTCTTTGCATGACTGTTAATTTTTTTATTTGATGCCAGACGTGAATTTACCTCATTTGATGCTGGATATTTTTGTATTCCTATAAACATTATTGAGCTTTGTCCTGGGACATCATTAAGTTACCTGGATATACTTTGGACTCTTCAGGTCCTGCTTTTAAGATTTGTTAAGAATGGCCAGAGCACTGTTTATGCTAGGGCTACTATTTTCCCTCTTTCTATTATCCTTCCTTCCTTCTTTCCTTCCTTTCTCCCTCCCTCCTTTCTTCCCCAAGTTATTTAGCTTTGCTCGTTCTTGAGGTTGATAAATATAATAAGTGGAACTTATACGTTCTCCTGAGTTTTGATTTGATTTTAGTTGACATTATACTTTTAACATACAGTCATGTTATTGCAAATAACTGAAATTTATTCACTGTTACCAGTGAGTAACATTCCATTGGGTGAATATACCGCAGTGTATTTTCTGCTTTCCCACTGATGGGGATTTGGGTTGTTTTCAGGTTTTTACTCTTAGAAACAATGCTGCTAAGAACATCCTTGAACATGTCCCTTGGTGCCTAAGATTCCAGGGATTCTAGGATTCTAGTAGTGGGGCTGCTGAATTTTATACTCACCCAACTCACCCATCACATTCTTGCCACTTGACGTTGTAAAATTTTTTAAATTCTGTGAGCCATCGAGTATATAAGAGTATTTCCCTACAGACTTACTTCTATTTCTCTAGTTACCTATGAGGTAAAACATCATTTTCTATACTGTCGACCATTCATGTTTCCTCTTCCAACATCTATTCATGTGTTTTGTCTTTCTCTTATTGTTTGTTGAACTTTTAAACATAGATATTCTGAGTACTTATATTTCCACAATTACAAGTTTTGCATAGATCTCTCAACTGGTAACTTATCTTTTCATTTTCCTCATGCTGTCTTTGCTGACCAGAAATTCTCAATTTTAATGTGGTCAACACATAAAATATTTGTGGTTACCATTTTTTTTTAATATATATAAAACTTTTATGGTTAACTTGGCTTCCCTGGTGGCTCAGACGGAAAAGAATCTGCCTGCAATCAGGAGAACCAGGTTCGATCCCTGAGTCAGGAAGATCCCCTGGAGAAGGAAACGGCCACCCACTCCAGTATTCTTGCCTGAAGAATCCCATGGACAGAGAGGCCTGGGGGGCCACAGTCCATGGGGTCCCAAAGAGTCTGACATGGCTGAGAGACTCATACTTTTTAAAAAGAAACTCCTTGCTATCCAAAGTACACAGGGGCTTTCTATACTTTGTTGTAAAAATGTTTAAGTTTTGCCTTTTACATTTAATTCAACCATTTATCTGGCATTTATTTTTATGTGTGGGATGAAAAAAAAGAACCATATCATTTTGCACACACAAGTAATCTAATGTCCAAGAACTACTTATTTCCGCAGTGACTTGTAATGTCACCTCTGTTCATGATCAGATTTCTGCTTGTGTGGGCCTAAGTTCCACCAGCCAATGTGTCAATCTCGCATCAATATTACACTGTCCCAATTACTACATTGTTATAAATCTGAATATCTGTTAGAGACTATCCTCCCATTTAATTTTCCTTCTTTTGTTTCTTCCCAATTCTTGTACCATTTCTCCTTTTTCTCTTACCGTACTGGCAAGGATTTCCACTACAGTGTTGACTTGAAGCTGTGATGGTGAGGATCATTGTTTCGATTTTATAAAGAATGCTTTGTAAATGTCCCCATTAGAATGATGTTTTCAGAGGTTTTCAGTACATATTCTCTACCAGATTAAGAATGTTCTCTTCTATTTCTAATACGCTAAGAGTTTTGATCATTAATGGGTGTTGGCTTTTAATAAATTGCCTTTTCTGCATCTTTCCGATAATTGCACTGCTTATCTCCATTTATCTATTAATGTAATGAATTAGACATAAATTTTCTAATATTAATCTGCTGATGCATTCTAGGAACAAAACTGAGTTATGAAATAAAAACTTTTCTGTATACTATAATATTATATTTACTCTTTTTAGGTCACAAATTTTACATTCACATTCATGAATGAGTTTGGCCTGTGATTTCCCACACCACCCTGTGTGTTTTGGTATTGATTTAACTGGCCTTACAGAATAAATTAGGAGGATTCTCCTTTCTCTATTCTCTGAAAAACTTTATAATAAGACTATCATGATATATATCTTAAAAATTTAATATCTAAAAAATCTATAAGGGGCTTTTTTCTCTATGATAAGTTTATTAAATAACACTCAAGTTATTAAAGTTTATAAAATAATTGAGCTTGTCTATATTTTTTATTGAATCAATTTTAAATCCCCTTCCCCCAGAATTTTATTATTTTTTCCCAAATTTTCAAACATAGTGTTGTTAAGTCCTCAATTTCCCCCTACTCTTCTCCACATCTCTAGTACATCTATATACATGCCTTATTTTTTACTTTTTTGTTTGGGTCTTTTCTTATTTTCTGGATTAATCTCAGCAAAGTTTTGTTAATTTTGTGGGTCTCTTCAAAGAACCAACTTTTGACGTTGATGATCTTACCTTTCTATTTCTGCTTTCATTGATATCATCTTTCTTCTACTTTTTAAAGGTTTATTCACTTGTTTTTCACTATCTTAAGTGTTCTTTCATTATTTTTTAGTCTTTCTTCTTTACTAAAAGAAGCATTTTACATTTCAAATTACCATATAAGTAAGAGCTTCGTCTCAAAAGTTTGGATACATAGTAGGTTTATAATTTTATAGGCCTAAATATTTTCTGATCTCCATATTGGTTCATCTGTAACCAATAAGTTATTCAGAGCACTGTGTATTTGAACCAGCTCACATGGGCTCAACTGAGCAACTGTTTGACTTTCAGGAAGTCTGAGAGCTAGTGGATAAAACACGGCCACTATGAAAAATAAAATTTTATGAAATAATATGCATGTCATAAATACTCAAAAGTTATTACTTTTGATGTTATTCCACTTTACTACTGTCCATGCTCCCAAGGTTCTTTACTTTTACTCTGTCAAGATCATGAAAATATTACGTAATGATGTACTAGTCTTCATTTCTTCCCAGATGACACTCAGTGCTCTTGTGTTCATACCTGCAAATTGGCTATGGAGGAAATATTTATACATGGATATTAGTCAGCAAATTAGGCTATTTTTCTTTTGGATAGTGAAATGTTAATAAATTAAACATTTTTATATTTATTTTCTAATATATTATTTTATAGCCTAAGGAAGCTTTAAATATGCTATATACTCTCCTACTAAAGCCCCCCCCCTCCAAAGTGGGGAAATGTAACAAAACTGTTAGGTACATAGAAATAAAAACAGCAAGTTAGACAAAATGAGGTGACGGAAGAACCTCTAAGAACCTCCAACCTCCAAACACAAAAAATGTTCCAAAAGAAGGAACAAGTTAAAGCCCCAGAAGGAGAACTAAGTGGAGTGGGAATAGGCAATCTATCTTAGAAAATGTTCAAGGTACTGATTATAAAAATGATCAAAGAAATGGGGAGAAGAATGGATGCAAACAGAAGTTTAACAAAGAGTTATAAAAGATAAGGAAGAACCAAAGAGAGGTGAGGAATACAATAACTGAACTGAAAAATACACAAGAAGGAACCAACAGGAAATCAAATGATACAGAGGAGTTATCAGTGAGTTGGAAGACGGAGTACTAGAAATCACCAAGCTGGACAGACAAAAATGGTTTTTAAAAGTGGGGACAGTTTAAGGGACCTCTGGGACAACATCAGGCATACTAGCATTCCCATTATAGGGGTCCCAGTAGGACAAGAGAGAGAGACAGGGGCAAAGAGCATTTTTGAAGACATAATAGCTAAAAACTTTACAAATCTAAGAAAGGAAACATTCAGGACCAGGAAGCATAGAAAGTCCCAAACAGGATCAACCAAAAAATGACCTCACCAAGACACACTGTGATTAAAATGGGGAAAATTAAAGAGAAAATAAGAAGGAGCAAGGGGAAAGCAACCAATTTTGTACAAGAGGACTTCCATAAGGCTACAGGCTGACTTAGTAAAAATTCTGCCCGTCAGAAGGGAGTGGCTTGATATATTTAAAGTGGCAAGGATGTAAAGAAAAGGAAAGTCTCATACACTGCTGGTGGGAATGTACATTGGTGCAGCCTCTGTGGAAAACAGTAAAGAGCGTCCTCAAAAAAACTAAAAATAGAACTACCATATGATGCAGCAACTCCACTCCTGGGTATACATCTAAAGAAAACAAACTTTTAAAAAATGCTATATACTGAGAGAAAACGTGGGGTTAGTGTCCATCCAATCTATTACTGGGTTTAACAAATAGATGTGATGAGAAGCATGAAGTAGTTCACATTCAGGGTCAAGGGAAGGCACAGATAAAACCTACTGGTCCCTAAAAATCTACCCAGGTGCAAAGTCAAATAACCTTATCCAGGCTCTCTAAGTTCTATGTATGCACTACAGGTTCATGCTCCCTACCCAATCATAAAGCATTTTTTTCTGCTATTTTTCCTAAAACACCACCTACCAAATTCTAATAATATCATACATTTGAATAGTGCTTGATTGATAACCAAGTATTTTTATACACAGTATCTCTTAACACTAGCAAAGACCCTATGAGATAGGTATTATCAGCTAGAAGACTGCCTGTCATACTGAGTCTAAGATGTGCAGACCAGATTGTTTCCTTGTAGCTTTTGTCAATTTAGACTCCAATTCTAACCCGCTCTACCACTGTAATTTCGGACTAAGGAGTTTTAATCTTTTTGTTGGTCCTCGCCTGGAAACCTCTCCATCTCTTTAATGATTTTCAGTTGCCCCAAAGTTATATTTTTTAAGGCTTATTTATACACTGGGAGAAAAGAAAAGATAAAACCCTGCTTTTAACAAAGAAGCTGTCAAAATTGGCATGCTAGTTTGTTTTGTGATGAAGACTCATTGTAAGAGGCAGTAAAATGAGAAATTGATTTTTAAAATTCTTTTCTCGCTGCAGTAGAAAATTATTATTAGGGTAACAATCATTTCAGTTACAGAACACAATGAAATTGAGTTTGGTTCATCGGGAGAGGTCTACATCTGCCGGGCAAATGTGCATTAAAGTCAGAGGGCCAAGCGCAAGTGCATTCACAGCAGTAATGAAGCCAGGTGGTTCTTCGAGCAACAATAAATTTCCTAAAATCTTAAAGAAAATCCCTATGGCAAACCCCTCCTACAGTCTTGCTACTGACTGGAGTTTTGTCTCATCTTTCTCGTTCCGTGCACGTGTGTGTGCTAAGTCACTTCCGTCGTGTCTGACTCTGTGTGACCCCATGGACTGTAGTCCGCCAGGTTCCTGAGTTCATGGGATTCTCCGGCAAGAATACTGGGGTGGGTTGCCTCTCTCCATCTATTCACTGCTAAATATCTCAAAATAAACAGGCTGCCTGCCTCCCATCTACTTAGTCCTCCACCCTTTGACCTCTGGCTTCCATCATTGACTTGATCTTCCTTCTTACATGTCACAGTGATGCCTAATCTTCAAATTTAGTGACTTTTCCTCATGTTCTAGCACCCACATGCATATGGTTCCCATATCTGTCCTTTTAGTCCAACTTCTTCCCAAACTTACTTGCATTCATTTCATCCTGACCTTTGGACAGCTCCACCTGGAATTGATTTCAGGTGGCACTTCAAACTCAATATATACAGAAGAGAAATAACATTAACTGAAAATATTTATTTCATGTGTATGCTCAATAACATAACAAAAAATGGAATTATTTTGTTTACCTGTGGCTCCTGAACCTAGTATCTATACTCCTTTTCTATTAACCACTATATCTTGAGACAGAGATTCATTGTCAACAGAGATTCTCTTCTCTCTCTCAACCCCATACCCTAATCAACCACCAAACCATCTCCACTGAACCTATAAAACAAAACTCCTATCGATCCATCTATCCATTCATTTATCCCTTCTTTTCTATTCAAATTTAAATATCTCCAATACTGTTAGGTCATTACCTTTCCTCACAGTGCCATATTTGTTTGACAATTTTATTTTGACAATTCAATAGCAAGAGTAATGAAATTTTTTAAGGTAAAACAAAGTTAACTTCCCTTCCACATAGGACCAGAATACATAATTCTATACAATTTTAACTATAGCCAAAATTTAAATTTTAAAGTCTGTTTTGATTATAAGAATACCATTCATATTATCCATGTCAGTCTTTGTAGCTATCTTTAAATGAAAATATTCATCCAAATGACACGTTAACATTTCACTATCATGAGACTCTTCTGTTGTTTCCAGTGTTATATGTTAGAGAGAATGCTGCAAAGAATATTCCCCACTCATGGCGTATTTTTCCTTCCTTTGAATTATTTTCAGTGAACATTTTTAAGGCCGAGTTAAGTCCCAAAGTTGACATTAATCTTATTTTTCCTAGCCATCTATTACTACATTATTTTCTCAAAGGTACATAACCATTTTCAAAGTATGAGTTTGTCAGTTAAACCATCTCAGGAACTATTTTGGGTTAAATGTGCAGTCAACTGATGACTAGTAAATGTATAAGGTTGTACATTTCTGAAAAGTGAAAGTCACTCTGTTGTGTCCAACTCTTTGCAACCCCATGGACTGTGGCCCACCAGGCTCCTCTGTCCATAGAACTCCCCAGGCCATGATACTGGAGTGGGTAGCATTCCCTTCTCCAGGGGATCTTCCCAACCCAGGGATCGAACCCAAGCCTCCCACATTGTAGGCAGATTCTTTACCATCTATACTTTACTAGTACATTTCTAGTAGCCTCTAAATTCTTGTTAATTCATCAGCTGAACATTTGGGTTGTTTCCAGGTTTTCAGCCATTATTTAAAATGCTGTTAGGAACACTTGCAAATATGTCTTTGTGTGAACATAAGCTTTCACATACCATAGGTAGATATCTAGGACCAGAAATTTCTCAGTGTGTGGCAAATTTTTAATTTAATTTTTTAGAAACTGCCGAAATACTTAACTCAGTCTTAAAAAATATTCACTGGAAATAATTCAAAGGAAGGGAAAAAACACTACGTGTGGGGAATATTCTTTGCAGCTTTCTCTCTAACATGTAACACTGAAAACAACAGGAGACTCAATTTTTTTTTTTTTAATTTTTTTATTAGTTGGAGGCTAATTACTTCACAACATTTCAGTGGGTTTTGTCATACATTGATATGAATCAGCCATAGATTTACACGTATTCCCCATCCCGATCCCCCCTCCCACCTCCCTCTCCACCCGATTCCTCTGGGTCTTCCCAGTGCACCAGGCCCGAGACTCAATTTTGAGTCAGTGCTAATGAGGTGGAGGAACCTAGAGCCCGTTATATAGAGTGAACTAAGAAAGAGAAAACAAGTAACATTTTAATGCATACACATGGAATCTAAAAAGATGGTACTGATGAACCTATTTGCAGGCCAGCAGTGGAGATGCAGACACAGAGAACAGACCTGTGGACACAGTTGGGGAAGGAGACGGTGGGATGAATTGAGAGAGTAGCATGGAAACATATACACTGTCAGGTCACTCAGTCGTGTCCGACTCTGCAACCCCATGGACTGCAGCACGCCGGGCTTCCCTGTTTTCCACTGTTTCACAAAGTTTGCTCAAACTCCTGTCTATTGAGTCAGTGATGCCATCCAACCATCTCATCCTCTGTCGCGCCCTTTTCCTACAGCCCTCAATCATTCCCATCATCAGGGTCTTACCATATGTAAAATAGACAGCCAGTGGGAAACTGCTGTGTGATGCAGGGAGCTCAAACCAGTGTTCTGTGACAACCTCGAGGGATGCGATGGGGTGGGAGGTGGGAGGGAGGTTTAGGAGGGAGGGGGCATATATATACCTATGACTGATTCATGCGGATGTATGGCAGAAACCAACACAACATTGTAAAGCAATTATCCTCTGATTAAAAACAAAGTTTTAAAAAATCTTTTGCCAGTTTTTAACCAGATTGTTTAATTGACTGTTCAACTGAATTGTAAGAGTTCTTTATATATCCTAAGTACTTTTTTGGTTATATGATCTTCAAATGTTTCTTTAAGTATATGACTTGTAGTTTCACTTTCTTAATGGTGTCTTTTGAAACACAAATATTTTTAAATTTGAGAAATTTACCTGTTTTTCCCAATGTATTGTATTTTTGACATTGTATCTAAGAATTCTTTGCCTAACTCAAGGTGGCAAAGATTTTATCCTATGCTTTCTTCTAGAACTTGTATACCTTTAGATCTCACATTTAGAGCTATGATTTATTTTGAGTTAATTTTGATGCACGGTGTGAGGAAAGGATAAGGATACCTGATTGCTTCAGCAACATCTGGGGGAAAGATTACCCTTTTCCCCAGTGAATTGTTTTAGCATCTTTGTTGAAAAACAAGTAAACATAAATGTAAAGGTTTATTTCTAGATTCCCAATTCTATTCCATTAATCCATATGTCTAAGTGAAGTGAAAGTGAAAGTCGCTCAGTCATGTCCGACTCTTTGTGACCCCATGGACTGTATAGTCCAAGGAATGCTCCAGGCCAGAATACTGGAGTGGTACCCTTTCCCTTCTCCAGGGGATCTTCCCAACCCAGGGATCGAAGTTAGGTCTGCCTCATTTCAGGCAGATTCTTTACCAGCTGACCCACAAGGGAAGCCCAAGAATACCTCCAGTGGATCTTCCCAATCCAGGAATCGAATCGGGGTCTCCTGCATTGCAGGTGGATTCTTTACCAACTGAGCTATGAGGGAAGCCTATATTTCTATCCTTGTGCTAATTCCATGCTTTGTTGATGACCATGGCTTTATAGTAAATTCTTAAATATATTAGTGTAAGTTATCAAACTTTTATTCTTTTTGATATTATTATAAATAGTTATTTTCCTAATTTCATTTTTTGGATTTTTTGTTGCTAATATATAAGAATGGAATTGATTTTTATATATTCATTTTGTATCACATCCTGTTATCTTGTTAAACCTGTTTATTCGTTTTGGTAATTTGTTGATTCTTTGCTGTTCTACAAAATGAATTGTTTCATCTACAGATAAAGATAACTACTTCTTTATCTCCAATCTGAATGCCTTTAAATTCCTTCCTTCACCCTATCTCTCCTTCCTTCCTTTCTTCTCCTTCTTTCTGCCTTCCTTTCTTCATTCCTTCCTATCCGCCTTCCTTCCTTCGTTTGCTTCTCCACGTCTTAGGGATAAAGCATCGAGTTTTTCACCATATGGTGCTAACTGTGGGTATTTCACAGAGATGCTCTTTTTCATGTTGAGGGAGTACCTTTCTACGGCTGGTATGTTGAGAGTTTTATCATGAATGGGTGTTGGATTTCTTTAATGCTTTCTTTACATCTATTAAGATGATCGTGTTGCCTTTGTACATTATTCTATTAATATAGTATATTACAATAATTACATTAATGCTTGGATGTTAAAATGGCCATGTTAAAATATTCCTGGGATAAGTTCCTTTTGGTCATGGTAAATAACTATTTTTACATGTGGCCAGATTTGGTGTGCTAGTATTTTATTGAGGAACTTTTATTTATGTTCATAAGAGATATTGGTCTGTTGTTTTCGTATATCTTCCATTGTCTTTGTTATTAAAGCATTACTAGTTTCATAGATAAAATGTTCTCTATTCCATTTGGAGTGTTTCCCTTTTCCATTTTTAAGGGCTATTGTCATATATATCACATCTATATATGTTATACATATCGTCAACAATACATAATTATAAGGGCTTCCCCTGGTGGCTCAGATGGTAAAGAATCTGCCTGCAATGCAGGAGACCTGAGTTCGATCCCTAGATTGGAAGGATCCCCTGGAGAAGGGAATGGCAACCCATTCCAGCATTCTTGCCTGGGGAATCCCATGGACAGAGGAGCCTGGTGAGCTACAGTCTATGAGGGTGCAAAGAGTCAGACACGACTGAGCGACTAACACACTCACATACACATGATTATAATTATTCAATATTATGTCTTTTAAAGAAGTTAGAAGAAATAATAAATAAATGCCTTTAATAGTCTTTTGAACACATATAATTACCATTCTGACATCCTTCTTTTCTTCCTAGTAGTTCAAGTTAAATCTAATGCCATTTCCTTTCATTCTGAAGGATTTCATTTAATACATCTTATAAAACATGTCTCCTAGCAACCAATTCTTCCATTCTTTGTTTACTGAAAATGTTTTCATTTCACTTTCATTTGTAAAGGATAGTCTCAATGTATATTGGATTCTTGATTGAATTTGGTTCAACAGAATTTTGCTTTTGTTTTTAATTTTATCACTTTGAATACATCATTTCATTGTTTTCTGGCCTCCATTGTTTCAGATGAGAAGTAGGCCTTTAATTGTATCAATAAGCTCCTTAGCAACTTTTTCTTGCAGTCTTCATGATTTTCATTTGTCTTCTACTACACAAATTTTTCTTCATTCTTTTTTCTCTCTGTTCAGATTAAATCATTTCTATCAACCTATCTTCAAATTCACTTATTGTTTCTTCTTAAATCTGTTGTTTATTCCCTGTAGTGAATTTTTTATTTCAATTACTATATATTTTAACTCCAGAATTCTAATTTAATTCTGTTTTATAGTTTCTGGCTCCTATTTTGTTGAATTATTTCTTTCATATTCTCCTTGAATTCTTTAAATAGTTTCATTTAGCTCTTTGAATTTGCATATAACTTCTTTGACATCTTGGTTTGCTAAACCCATATCTAAGGACACTGAGAGGCAGTTTCTACTGACTATTTTTATTTCCTGAGTATGGGTCACATTTTACTGTTTCTTTGTGTGCTTCATCATACTTTGTTGAAAACTGCACATTATAGAAAATAAAACCATAAAATCATAGCAACTCTGGATACTGATTTTCCTCCCTTGAAGGTTACTGCTGCTTGTTTGTACCTTGCCTTTGGGAAATCTGCGAATTCTGTCTCCCTCATGGTGTGTGGTCATGTTGCCTCTGCTGAGTTGTATTTCTTTAACTTTTATTATTATCATTTTTATTTTTAAGACTGCATTCTTAGGAATCACTCCTGCATCTACATAGCTTGGCAGTCAGTCAGTGATCGGATAGAGGATGTGATCAAGCAAGCACCTGAAGCCCATACTGTTTCCATCCTCTGCCAGTGAATATACATCTAGGAGGGAAGTTCGTTCGAAGTTCAAGCTATTGCAAATCTGCCTAGTATTTTGCTTGCTGTTAGACCTTTATTGTCTCCTCTGCATGCTCAGACAACCTCAAGATTATCCAGGAGTATGTGGATAGTTTGGGCACTCTCTGTGAAAAAAGCTGAGTGCTGAAAAATTGATGCATTTGAACTGTGGTGTTGGAGAAGACTCTTGAGAGTCACTTGGACTGCAAGGAGATCCAACCAGTCCATCCTAAAGGAGATCAGTCCTGGGTGTTCATTGGAAGGACTGATGCTGAAGCTGAAACTCCAATACTTTGGCCACCTCATGCAAAGAGCTGATTCATTGGAAAAGACCCTGATGCTGGGAGGGATTGGGGGCAGGAGGAGAAGGGGACGACAGAGGATGAGATGGCTGGATGGCATCACCGACTCAATGGACATGGGTTTGAGTAAACTCCGGGAGTTTGTGATGGACAGGGAGGCCTGGCGTGCTGCGATTCATGGGGTTGCAAAGGGTCAGACACGACTGAGCGACTGAACTGAACTGGTCTTTCTTGCATGCTTATCACAAGTGCAACCTCAAACTACCAGAGATGGTGGCCTTTCCCATTCACCCTACCTCTGAGATTGTCACTTCCATGAAAATCCTGGAAGGTGTGGGCATCAACAGTTAATCCAAATCAAGGGAATCCCCTTTGACAGCGGCCGCACAGTTGTGGGTCCTCAAAACCCTGCCTTGCCCTGACAGAAGCACGACACCAGCAGAGTTGTAAGGGGACAGGACATTAGAGGAGCCCCAGGCAAGAAGGCCATAAACTGCTACTGCTTTTACCCCAAGTTCTGTGGGATTTTAATGATAAATGTTTCTCAGATTATTGTATAACTTAGCCCAATTTCTAGAGCACTGAAATTGTTATTTTTTCCAATTTTGTCAATTTTAGAGTTAGGAAGAGGATTTGCCAACCTCCTCATTCAGCCTTGCTGTTGTACTCTGTCATGTCCAACTCTTGGCGACCCCATAGACTGCAGTCTGCCAGGCTCCTCTGTCCCTGGGATCGTCCAGGCAAGAATACCGGAGTGGGTTGCCATGCTCTCCTCCAGGGAATCTTCCCAACCCAGGGATCAAACCCAGGTCTCCTGCATTGCAGGCAGATTCTTTACCATCTGAGCCACCAGGGAAGTCCCATTCAGCCTGATGTAGCTCATATTTTTAATTTCTCATTATTGTTTCATTTAGCATTTTTAATTATTATAAAGGTTGAACTTTTTTATTTATTTGCACTTCCCATTGAGTGACTTTTCCACTCTCCTATTTTGCTCCTACTCATCTTTCTCATCTCTGTAAACTATTATTATAGCTCTTAAATCTTTGCTTATATATTTGATGCATTAACCTCAATTATTTTTCTCATATTATCTTTATAATTTTTCCTCAGGAGTTTTTTATTTCAAACTTCAGAGTCTTTGCTGGTGCTTTAAACCTGAGGATGTTCCCCAGTTACACTCTACTGAAACCAGTTTTAACGGCTTCTCAATTAATCCTTTAATCTCTCACCTCCAGTCACAAGTCTATACAGTACTTTTATTATACAAACAAGACATTCATTAAGTGTTTAATGAATTAAATTTTTTGCAACAGGAAATTAAAACTAATGGGGGAAAATTAATTAGTGAAATCCAAGTTAAAGCATATAATTCAGTTTTGTTATATTTATTATGCTTATTGCACTATCCTTAGCATCTCAAAAATAATACCAAGAGATTCTGGCAGAATAATAAATGAAGACATCAGTAATTTGGCAACATCATTAACATATCCCAAAATGTTAAATTATTTCAGGAATTTGGGACCAAATATGCTCTGTCCACCTCTTCCATCTCAGTTTCCCTTGAAATGGCTTCCTTCACGGCTGGCAAGCTTTAGTCCAAGCTTCATCTGAAACAGTTGCTGAGAATACAGCCTGAAACTGGTAACTGGACAAGGAATATGGGCTGAAATGGAAACATGATCGCCAGATGCAGGTCAAGGCAGCCATAGTAGAGAGGACTAGTGGGGCCTGTCGGCCAGCGGAGACCACCTTCGATGATGGGTGCTGAAAGGGGTCTTCACGCTGATAACAGGGCTTGCTGCCTGAAGTAATCATCCCATAATTAACTTACCCTATCATTGGATTTCCAGACAGCATGCTGTTGACAGCCCGATATCCCTACCCTCTAATGCTATATCAGGAAACTATCCACCCAGGAGGCTGTTGGGGTAAATGTCTCATAAACTAAGAAACTATAACATTACAAATGCATACTGATGAAAGATGACATAGACATGGCATATGCTATCAAACAGGTGGGCCAGCAGAAAGCCCATAGAAAAGAAAAGGAAAATGTACAGTTTTATGATATGATCTTGGCTGAAAGAGATTCTGTTTCAGCTGAATTAACTGGTCATGAAAAAAGTATAAGCAAGAATAGGCAGAAAGAGTCCATCCACTTCTCTACTCTGATCCTAGGCTCTCCACTGGGAGACTGCACCCGATATTCACTGAGAAGCAACAGTGTAAGAAACTACAAGAACAGGCATCACGATGTATTAGGCAACAGGTGTGCATGTGTATAGGCATGTGTGTGTGTATATATACACACACACACACATCTTGTCATCTGTATATACATGTGTGTGTATGTATACATATATAGGCTTCCCTTGTGGCACAGACAGTAAAGAATCTGCCTGCAATGCAAGAGACCCATGTTTGATCCCTGGGATGGGAAGATCCCCTGGAGAAAGGAATGGCAATCCACTCCAGTATTCTTGCCTGGAGAATTCCATGGACAGAGGAGTCTGGTTAGCTACAGTCCATGGGGTTGCAAAGAGTTGGACATGACTGAGCAACTATGCTTACTTTTATATATATATATATATATATATATATATATACACACACACACAAACATGTATATATAGATGACAAGGCATATATTGCCAACTGAATTTTACATATAAAGACAAGGAGACTTAGTTATAAACTGTTATTCTGGTCATCTAGCTCCAAGGCCTATGTATTTCCACTATGACAATTTTTGTAAATCTTTATTAGGTATTTTTAAACTGCAAAAAGGGTTTCATTAATGTCCCATTGTTGGAACTTTTATATATCTCTCTCTAATCCTTTGGCACTCAGGAACAAATTTTTCATGAATGGGGTAACATGCCTAAAGTCATTCAGATAAGGCCATCCAAGATCTTTCCCAGTCCAGGCAGACAGTGCTTATAGCATAGTTAGGCCAGATGGGAACAGGCAGAGAATCTAACCCAGGTCTTAATCTACACAGCGACCATGCTGGACTGATACGTGGGGAATTGATTACTGAAAAGAAAGCTGAGCATGAGGTATGAATGCTACAGGAACTACATCTAGTCCAAGGGATTCCTCAGCCCATGAATGAGTCATAAAAGAAACCGATAAAATGAATCACCCGTTATCACGCCATGACTATATAAAGAAAATCACCACCCTGAAAAAAGAAGAGCCAGTGTTTGTTTGGCTTTCTTAATGATTCAAGTGAATCTGTGGCTGTTTCAGGAGAAGGGGATGACAGAGGATGAGATGGTTGGATGGCATCACCAACTCTATGGACACGAGTTTGAGCAAGCTCTGGAAGTTGGTGATGGACAGGGAAGCCTGGCGTGCTGCAGTCCATGGGGTTGCAAAGAGTCAGACACGACTGAGCAACTGAACTGAACTGAACTGTGGCTGTTTCAAGTGATTTAGGTTATTAACATAGGGGAAATTTTTCAATATAAAAATCTCTTGCTTGGCTTGCTATAAATTCTATCTCAATGAGGAGTGGCACAATTTGAAATCAGGTTCTCCTTCTCTGTAAATATGTTCAAATTGCTCAAAGTCCATCAACACTGTCAAAGTGAAGCAGAAATGGGGCCAGAATCTCAGTGACTCAGGCACAACTTCCTGAGAAATGTCCTAAGAATTTTTTTTTTTGCCCAAATCAGAATCATTTTCTTTATTTCAACTGCCTTCATTTCCTACTTTGTTCTGGATGGGAAGACTGGGGACAGAGCAAGAAGCTAAAATTTTCAAGGTTTGATGAGGAGCGAGGGCAAAGGTAAATCCATACAAGTGAACACATACTTGTGTGAACGTAGTATGTAGTTTGGGGAGAAATTGTAGTCTGAAAGAAGATGTCAAAAACTACAGACCATATCAGTCACAAGAAGAAGCTCAGGAACCAGTCAGGCAAGAATCAGAAAACTGGTCTAGAAGTCAAGAAATCTGATCCTTAGTCCCACCAGCAACAAGGCTTTTGAACAAGTCAATCACTCCTGACCCCTGCCTTCCTTTTTCATAAAATTTTCAACATCCACAAAAGGATGTTAAAAATAAAATTAAATACCAGATAGGAAAAGGATGTGAAAAGTAATAAAAGCTTTATTCTTGCAAGAGAGGCTGAGAATTGTTTGAAAATTCAGATGAACCTAAAATAAACTAAGCACAGTAACACAAGCCATTGCCATTGCAATAAGCCATCACCTGGGAAATTCATCTCCAGATAGTGGGATAAATATTTGGAAATAACACATTTGAAAGTGTTGCCCCGAGACATAATAAATGGTCATGATGATTAATTTGGGGAATGAGAACTGTGAATTGGATTCTGTGAGAACAGAGACTTATAAGCACTTGATACAAATATTTCTGTTAAATAGATGAGGCTCGGCAAGGAAGTGATGCCCATGTTCTAGCAGAGTGAAAAACCAGAATCTTACTCTAGGATAAAAACAAAGTAAAATAGGAGCTATGCTTTATGTTGTGCTGCCTGCTTGAGATTAGACTTGACAACATTCAATAAAGCAAACAGATTTCATTCCTGGAATAGCAGTGCTCCCCCACTGGCTATGTGTCTCTATCCTGCCTTGGAGAGGGACGTGCCTAGTAGGACGAACATAAAAGGTGGTGAATGTATCTCCTTAGGTTTTAGCAACAACCAGGGAAAATGCAGAATAAATGTAGCAAGGTGTCCGACAGAAAATAGAACTAGGGACCTCTGTTTTGTTCTCTTTTCTCTTTTTGACAAAAAGAGTGCTACTGTCATGCATTTTAGATTGCTTTCCCAGGAAAGGAGTTGGCCAAACAGTGGCATTTTCACATCCTCTTTTTATGCTCCTGGGATCCTGGACCAGCCCACCAGTGGTAAAAGAAAGCACAGAGGGGAAAAGCTTTGAGTTTTTTCAATGCATCCTTCCCAAATGAGGGTCACACTCTGTTACTATGTTCAGGATTTTTAGTGCTGTGAACTTGTGCTGTGACTGAAATCTATAACGGACTTCCAATGTATTTATGAAGCAAAAAACAAAGGTAAAAGAGAGCAAACACTAATTTTATAGCCGTAACAGACATCAAAATGAATTTGTGAACTTTATTATAGCCATGAGCTGAGATTTGCTCCCCAGCTGCATATATACAAACAAACCCAATATTAGAGTCTATCCATTTAGATACTTAAATATTGGGTTGACTCTGACATCTATGTAGCCATCTACCACAAGGGCATGTCCTCCAAAATACCGAGTAAACAGAGCCACATACCTCATGTGCCCTGGTGCCTACTGAAATCAGGCTATTAATAAACATCCGCTTTGATAGTGAGGAACAAAAATGAAAAAAAAAAAGCAAGGCAATTGAGATCTAGAGCATCCTACATGTAGCACTTCCGGAAATTGGAAACAGTAAAACTTATCAAATGCTATGAAAACCATCGGGTTACTAGAATAATCTACAGATGTCAGATGCCTATGCCTGGACCAAACTCCACCCTTCCTGAAAAATCTTTGGTAATTACCTGAAGAGTCACTTACATTGTTTCCCACTCTCACGTTTCAGCTGCTTGGCTTTTATAAGGGACCCTTTGTAACTAACTAAATTTACGCTTAAAGTTTCTAAGGGCTTTCTCTTGCAGGTCCCTGCTATTTCTTCTGTGCGCTGTGGAAAGCTGCTGTGTTATGAACACATGGCCCTGCTCTGCCTATCCAGCTGCCTGGGAAAATACTCAGCTCATCTATATTTAATGTGTCTTTCCTGCTGATCCTTCAGGGTGCAAATCTCCCCCACCACATCTAATAAGCATGATGGATTATATTCAATTTAGCTAATGCTAGCCTATAACTAATTACAGCAGCATCCTCAAAGCAGGCTGGAGTTAGAGCCTTGTCAAAGTGCCCTTTATAAACAGCCTGTTTCTGGGGATTTACACAGCAAGTATGGGTGAATTCAATCGTAAACATGAAAAGAGAGTATAGTGACTACACTGCCAACACTAGGAGCGTTGAGCTCTAACTAGTAAGGGAGGGAGGATCACGGATCCTTGGAGTAAATGAAGAAGAATGAATATTGCAACATTCCAGAGGGATCAGCTGGCCATTTACTCCTGTCATGCTAAGTGTTATGCCAGGGAAATCTAGAAGCCAGAAGGCTGCTCACAGGTGGAAAAAAAAACACTCACAAGAACATCGACAAGCTGCCATTTCACCATTTCAAGCGCGGCCCTGGGCAAGGTTCCCTCCCTGGACATTAGGTACCCCATTAGGAAGATGGGGCGGCCGCAGAGTTTGGTGGGAAGAACACTGACTCGGGAGTCAAGACAAATGTGGTTTCCAAACCCGGCTCCACTCATGGGGGCTCTGTGAGAGAATAAGTTACTTAGCCTTTATAAGCCGTGGTTTCCTCATAGCAAAACAGAAATAATCACAACCACCCCGTACAACTGGATTCAGAGTGATAAAGTTTAAGCATCCCTGGCACAGCACCCAACACATACTAGGAACTCAGTAATTGATAACTGTTAATGGTTCCAAGATCAATATTCCATCCATTTCAATAAAAAGAATCAAAACTGAGATTTCGTATGGAAAAAAGCTATGTTACGGTATGGTAAAAGTCCTAAAGTGGTTAGAACTCCACAGTAACCTGGACAACCTACATTTTTTTATATCAGCATGGATTATGGGAAAACAGGCAAGACAACTATGTGAGATGCCCCCCCAAGGCTTTTAATCGGGCCCCTACTATAAGCAACTACTCTGGCCCCTACTAGGACTTCCCTGGTAGCTCAGATGGTAAATCATCTGCCTACAATGCGGGAGACCCAGGTTTGATCCCTGAGTGGGGAAGATCCTCTGGAGAAGGAAATGGCAATCTGCTCCAGTATTCTTGCCTGGAAAATCCCAAGGATGGACGAGCGTGGTGGGCTCCAGTCCACGGGGTCGCAAAGAGTCAGACACGACTGAGCGACTTCACTTTCACTTCTTTCTGGCCCCTACTATTGGGCAGGAGAGAGCTCTTTGCACAAGACACACCTCTGTCTTGTGACTAACCCTAAATCAGGCACCCCCATATTCTACTCATCTCCAGCCTTAGCACACCTTTCAAATCCTTCGATCACACAATACCTTCCCTAACCTGTTGGTTCTTTCCATAGGTCAACATAGTAGAAGTGAAGAATAAGTAACAGATGACCAGATGTCTTCCCCAGCTTCCCCTCCAGTAATCTCCCAAATAAACTGTGTGAACAAACTGTGAGAACAAGACAGCAGCTCCAAGTCTGCATGACAAGCCTGCACACAGGGGGATAGCAACAACTCTGACCCCCATCTCAATGGTTAACTGAGATTACGCCCCCTTTCCTCTTCAAAAACTTTCATGGCCAAGCAGAATCTTGGGAGGTGGTTTTGGGGGACACTGAGTCCACCATCTCCCCAGACTACCAGCATTCTGATTAAAACCAGCTTTGCTTTCTACTAACATCTGCCTCTCTTGAGTATTGATTTTAGAGTGGCAAGCAGCCAGATCTGATTCTGTAACACCGCTGGACAAGATGATATAAAATCAATGTCTGTTGCTGGCGTGAAAGTCTAGGACAAACACTGTGTGTACCGCTTTCAAAGGGGTACCCTGAATTCAGAGCCCTCTTGGATCCAGCACAACACCACCGCTGAAGCCTTGTCTCCCACTTTCTTCTCACACACTGTGCTCTCGTCCTCAACGAGGCGGGTCCCTGAGCAGTGAACACACCGCGCGGCTTACTCTCCAGGCTGTGGCTGAACTCTGCTCAGCCCAGGAGGGCCCCCTTCACTCCTGCCTCCCGCGACTCCTCCTCCCCTGGTTAAACTGCATCTTCGGCATTCCTGACCCCTCTCTGAGAGGGACCAGCCTCAAGACACACTTCCCCACATGGTCCTTAACAAACACAGGCTGTCTTTGGCGCTAGGACACCTGTTTCCTCTGAAATGTTTTAAAAACTAAATGTTTCTATACGATTTTCACATGTGAAGCTCCATTTAATAAAGCATGGCTCAAGGAAGTCTTCCATCAATATTAGCTAAATCATATCAATAGATACCAAAGGTAGGCTAAGCCCCACCCTGATATGTTATGACATTAAAGTCGTTAGTGGATTGTTGGCATCATAATTCAGAATCATCCTCGCTGCAGCAGGGTAGGAAAGAAAATCTGCCTAGCTCCAGTGTCATCTGTCAGAACAAGACTTCTCCCTCCAGGCATTGACCATTTATCACCTCCAATACGAAATCCCCAGAGTGTCCATCTAATGACGCCTTCCTCTGCGCTCTCAGAGCACTTTGCAACGACCTCGGCATCCATTTGTTCACTTTCTCTACACTGAAGGGTGCATTTAGCTCATGCAAGGGGTTCTAGGGCAACTATATGTTCAAGTCCCTCTGATCTATCAGCAGAGGTTGATACAAATATCAACCAGTAGATCAACAAACTGGTGAAGAGCAGGAAATTGAAGTCCAACAGTAAGAATGTCAGCTTCACTCCTTAGGCAACTGACACTCTAAGCCTCCATCTCCTCTCCTCTAAAATGGAAGAGGACTTCACCAGTGGTCCAGTGGTCAGGACTCTGTGCTTCCATGGTGTGGGTCTTGGGTTTGATCCCTGGTCAAGGAACTAGGATCCCACATGTCATATGGAATGCCCTAAATAAATTAATTAAATAAGAAGTAAGACTCCTTATTCAGAAAACTAAGATCATGGCATCCGGCATCACTTCATGGCAAATAGATGGGGAAACAATGGAAACAGTGAGAAACTTTATTTTTGGGGGCTCCAAAATCACTGTAGATGGTGACTGCAGCCATGAAATTAAAAGACGCTTGCTCCTTGGAAGAAAAATTATGACCAACCTAAACAGCATATTAAAAAGCAGAGACATTACTTTGCCAACAAAGGTACACCTAGTCAAAGCTATAGTTTTTCCAGTAGTCATGTATGAATGTGAAAGCTGGACTATAAGGAAGGTTGAGCGCCGAAGAATTGATGCTTTTGAACGGTGGTGTTGGAGAAGACTCTTGAGAGTCCCTTGGACTGCAAGAAGATCCAACCAGTCCATCCTAAAGGAAATTAGTCCTGAATATTCACTGGAAGGACTGATGCTAAAGCTGAAATTCCAATGCTTTGGTCACCTGATGCGAAGAACTGACATGTTGGGAAAGACCCTGATGCTGGGAAAGATTGAAGGCAGGAGGAGAAGGGGACGACAGAGGATGAGATAGTTGGATGGCATCACCAACTCAATGGACATGAGTTTGAGTAAACTCCGGGAGTTGGTGATGGACAGGTAAGCTTGGTGTGCTGCAGTCCATGGGGTCGCAAAGAGTCAGACACGACTGAGCAACTGAACTGAACTGAAGACTCCTTCATTAAGTTGTGAGGGTAAAATAAAATTAGATGATGAGCATAAATCAGTTAGACCAGTACACACTTGGCACATGGTAAGTGCCAGAGAAACAGCAGCTATTTCATAGTGGTTATTATCATCACCACAAGACAAAGAGGTGTCTGCAACAGGGCGAAGGCAGCAAGAACTCATTCTCCTTTGTTTGCTCACCTTGCCTCTCTAAAGTTCAGCAAGTGTTGATTCAAGTTCAGAGGGGTGGGGAAGGACTTAGAGAAGGCAAGGCTGTGAGAGAGAAGGGGAGCCAAGGGAGCCGGAAGATCAATGTTCAAAGACATTCCAAGATTGCGGAAAACAGGGGAGGAGCAGATACAGCCTGGAAGATAAGTGAGGAAACTTTCCCGCCCTTAAGGAAAATTTCCAAATGGTCTGAGGTGACTCCAAATGCCAGTCAGGAGCCAGGCTGGCTACAGACAAACTGAGGAGAGTGTTAAAACTGATTTTCAAAACCCAGATTCAGATAGACTGGGATAAAACCTGAGAATATATATTTTCAACAAGCAATCTATGTGATTTTTTTTTAATTTTATTATAGTTGATTTACAATGTTGCGTTGTGTAAATTTCAAGTATACAGCCAAGTGATTCAGCTATATGTAACTATTCTCTTTCAGATTCTTTTCCATTAGAGGTCATTACAAGATATTGAGTATATAGTTCCCTGTGCTATACAGTAGGTCCTGTGGGTTATCTATTTTATATGTAGGAATATGTATATATTAATCCCAAACTCCTAATTTATTCTTCCCTCCCCCTTTTCCCTTTGATAACCATAAATTTGTGTTCTATGTCTGTGAGTCACCTTCTGTTTTGGAAATAAGTTCACTTGTATCATTTTTTTCAGATTCCACATATAAGCAATATCTTATGATATTTGTCTTTCTCTTTCTGGCTTTCTTCACTTGGTATGATAATCTCTAGGCCCATCCACTTTGCTGCAAATGGCAATATTTCATTATTTCATTCTTTTTTATGTTTGAGTAACATTCTGTTGTGGGGCTTCCCTGGTGGCTCAGTGGGATAGAATCCGCCTAAGGATAGGGGTTCTGCAGGAGATGGGGGTTCAATCTGTGGGTTGGGAAGATCCCCTGGAGAAGGAAATAGTGACCCAAGAATACTGGGTTCTTGCCTGGGAAGTTCCCTGGCCAGAGGAGCCTGGTGGGCTACAGTCCACAGAATCCCAGAGAGTCTGACGCAATTTAGCAACTAAACAACAACAACACACTATTCCATTGTACATATATACCACATCTTCTTTTTCCATTCATCTGTCAGTGACATTTACAACAAACAGCCTAGGCGATTTTCATGTGCAGTCAGGTGATACCCTGAACCAGGAAGCAGAATGAGCCCTCAGCACAGCCATTCTGGCCTTTAGAACTGGCTCTGGGTAGGATCTCTCCTGCAGCTGGGGCCTCTCACTTTAGCCAAGGCTCCGTAAGGGACTGAGTATGAATGAGCATCAGGAGGTTCAAGTCTATAACCACAAGAATAAAGATGAGCTTCCCAATAGCAATATTTCCCAAAGCTAAGCATCTTTGTGGGGCTAGATCTGGTTGTAGATCAGGGGTCCGCAACCTCTGGAATCTAATGCCTGATGATCTGAAGGTGGAGCTGATGTATCAATAACAGAAATAAAGTGCACAATAAATGTAATGTGCTTGAATCACCCTGAAACCATCCCCCCAACCCCGGTCTGTAGAAAAATTGGAAAAAATTGTCTTCCATGAAACTGGTGCCAAAAAGGTTGAGAAGTGCTGTTTTACATCATTTCCAAGGCCAACAACAATGACAGAAATAATAGTAGCAATACTAGTTGCCAAGTGCCCACAATGTGCCAGGCACCGCACTAGTCTACACAGGTTATCTAATTTAATCTCCTCAACATCCTGCAAGATACACACTGCCCTCATTAAAGGGAAGAAATCAAGGTTCTGAGAGGATACTTAATGTGCCCAACGTCAGACAGATAGGAAAAGACAGAATCAGGCAGGCAGTTGGTTAGTTTGTGATGAAAGGTGCCGCTGTTTGTCTGAACAACAGTTCTCTCTGACATCTCACGTGCACATGCTCACTCAGTCATGTCTAACTCTCTGTAACCCATGGACTGTAGGCTGCCAGGCTCCTTTGTCCTTGGCATTCTCCAGGCAAGAACACTGGTGTAGGTTGCCTGCTATTCCAGGAGATCTTTCCCACCCAGGGTCTGAATCCGCATCTCCCACATCTTCTGCATTGGCAGGTGGATTCTTTACCACTGAGCCACCTGGGATCCCTGCCTATCCCTTTTTTGCAGACCTGGCTCAAAACTGTCCACCTGAAGAAATTATATTTTTTCTAAAATCCCCAAAGCAGTAAACACAGAGCTCTATTTCTGGTGCTATTCAATCGATAACCAGCGAATAAATAGAAGTGAGGTAATACATTTCTGTCATACCTTTTCCCAAATAGCACAAAACACATTTATATTTACTATCTCATCTGTTCTAGTAGTTGCTTTAAAAAAAAAAACAAAACCACTTTTATTGGATTGAGACATAAATAAGGGGTTCTGTAAAACATTTAAAATGACATCTTTTACAAGGTCCCATTCTTTCCTCTAAGTGTTACCATACTGTTACTTGCTTTCTCTATTCAAATAGAATCTTTTCATTTTTACAAATCCATTTCAAAGAAGTCTGGTTATATAAAAATGTAACTAAAAAAGGAATTCTCCTCTATTGTTTAGCATTCGTTATCTGCTATTTTTCCATTATGCTTCCCTTTAATGTGGTTTCAGCCCTCTTTCCTAAACAGCCCCAAGGGACCTGTCAGTCTGTTTACAACACACCCAGATCTACACTCACTATTTGCACTGCTCTCCTGGGGCCATCTTTGGACCACTAGAACCATCCATGTCTCTGAGGTAGGTCATCTTTTCAAAAGCTCCAGGCTGGACCCTCCCCCCTCATGGCTGGGGTCTGACCTTGGAGCACACATTCTTCTCCCCTGCTCCCCAAAGTTTATGAGAGACAAGGCCCCCACCACTACCCTCACAATTATAATGACTGCAAATTCATGCAACATTTTAAGTTAATGGGGTTTGACCATAATTAATCATGTAAGAAAATGGTATGACTATATCACAAAGATACTTTGTATCTTTTGCATGGGCATATTTTCTATCTTTTGTATGGGCATAGAATAGTAGAAATGTAAACAAGGAAGAGACTGTATCAGCACAGGAAGGCTCTCCGGGGAGAAGGTGATAGCTCTGCAGGGTCTTAAAGAATGGGCCTCGTGTGTAAAATAGATAACTAGTGAGAACCTGCTATAAAACATGGGGAGCTCAGCTCAGTGCTCTGTGATGACCTATGTGGATGGAATGGGGTAGGGGAGAGGCCCCAGCTGAAGGGGAAATATGTATACTTAGAGCTGATTCAACAGTTAGAACTGGACATGGAACAACAGACTGGTTCCAAATAGGAAAAGGAATACATCAAGGCTATACATTGTCACCCTGCTTATTTAACTTATATGCAGAGTGCATCATGAGAAATGCTGGACTGGATGAAGCACAAGCTGGAATAAAGACTGCCGGGAGAAATATCAATAACCTCAGATATGCAGATGACACCATCCTTATGGCAGAGAGCAAACAGGAACTAAAGAGCCTTTTGATGAAAGTGAAAGAGGAAAGTGAAAAAGCTGGTTTAAAACTCAACTAAGATCAGCTCAACTAAGATCTCTAAGATTCAGAAAACTAAGATCATGGCATCTGGTCCCATCACCTCATGGCAAATAGATGGGGAAACAATGGAAACAGTGAGAGACTTATCTTTTTTGGGCTCTAAAATCACTGCAGATGGTGACTACAGCCATGAAATTAAAAGATGCCTGCTCCTTGGAAGAAAAGTTATGACCAACCTAGACAGCATATTAAAAAGCAGAGACATTACTTTGCCAACAAAGATCCATCTAGTCAAGGCTTTGGTTGTTCCAGTAGTCATGTATGGATGTGAGAGTTGGACTATGAAGAAAGCTGAGTGCCGAAGAACTGATGCTTTTGAACTGTGGTGCTGGAGAAGACTCTTGAGAGTCTCTTGGACTGCAAGGAGACCCAACCGGTCCATCCTAAAGAAAATTAGTCCTGAATATTCACTGGAAGGACTGATGTTGAGGCTGAAATTCCAAAACTTTGGCCACCTGATGCGAAGAACTGACTCATTGGAAAAGACCCTGGTGCTGGGAAAGATTGAAGGTGGGAAAAGAAGGGGATGACATTGGATGAGATGGTTGGAGGGCATCACCGACTCAACGAACATGGGTTTGAGTAAACTCTGGGAGTTGGTGATGGACAGGGAGGCCTGGTGTGCTGCAGTCCATGGGGTCGCAAAGGGTCAGACACGACTGAGCGACTGAACTGACTGAACTGAACAGCTGATTCATGTTGTTGTACAGTAGAAACCAACACAATATTGTAAAATAATTATCCTCCAATTAAAATAAATTTTATAAAAGGAACGGGCTCCTTTCCAAGGTCTTGCTAAGGAAAAGCCCAAGGATCAACAAAGGGAGAAGAAACCCATAGCATGAAGTCAGTGGGTCTGTCTAGCCAGACACATAAACTAAACCACTTAGAAATAATGTGGCAGGCCCAGGAAAGTCTAAACTCTTATTTTTCACAAGCAAAAACATTCACAATCTGGCTTCTGTCTAATGTTTCAATGTTATACCCTAGCAGATGCATAGCAGACTGGTTGAAAGTGTATTCTAGATTCATACAAGCCAATATTCAAATTCCACTCTAAGTATTAGTACTCCTTTGGACAAATGACCAAACTCTCCACGCCTCACTTTCCTCATATATAAGATGGGATGCTGGTGTGCCAAGTTCATACAATTCTTATGATAAGGTGTCTCACTTACTAAACCTTTGTTAAATTCTCAAAAGATATTTCGTACTATAGTCAGGACTGCTAATTGTCTATTCAGTACATATTTCCCCTTTCTACCACTAGGGACTCTCTATTTTATTGGGGCACAATGTACCAAGCTAAAAACTATACTTCTTTCATTCCTTTATAGAGAGGGGTAAAAATATAACACAATTCTGACCAATGAGATATAAGCAGAAGTCATTGAATAGACTTCCAAAAATCTTCTTAAAGGGGAACAGGTTCCTTTTTCCTGCTTGGAACATGACTGTCTATGATGGCTAGAGCTATAGCAGCCATCTTGTGATCATGTGGGAAGAGCAAGAGAATCTCAGAAGTATCAACCCAGACAAAGTTATGTCACTAAATCAATATTAGCAATTGTCTACCAATATATTTGTAATGGTGAGAGAAAAAATAAAGCCCTATTTCCAGGCCTGTTGTTTGAGTTTTCTATCACTGTTAGCCAAATTAAATATATGTGTGTGCGTATATTAATTTAAAACACCTTCTAAGAAAAAGAAACTGAACTTAGTACTATAGACATGCTTCCTGCACTTAAAATACATACAACTACCTAAACAGGTCCAAACTGCCTTACCCAAACACTCAGATGGGCTTCGGAATTCAGGTAAGTAATAGAGTCCATATACTATATATGACCAAATATACCCCTGAGCAGAGTTGGGCAGCACCCTATTTTCATGCACATAAACATTTCTGCAGAAAGACATCTGAGCATTTATACTAAGTAAGATACACGAAAACTAGAAGTATATAGTCCACATCAGTTCAGGTCAGGTTTCTCCAAGTACATTCAGGTCAGTGGTGGTTTTGCAATGAAATGGCTTATGAAAACTCAATTTTCACAGCTTTATGGATTTTGGGATTGTGGATAATGCACAATGGCTCTGTAGTACGAGACAAAATTTAGCTATAATCTAAGTCTGAATAATATTCTATGAGGGTTGCATAGTGTCAGTTTGGGCTGCTTTAACAAAGTACCATAGACTGGGTGGCTTATCAACAACAGAAATTTATTTCTCATAGTTCTAGAGGCTGGAAGTCCAAGTTCAAGTTGCCAGCACAGTGGACTTCAGGTACTGACTTCTCATTTGAATCTTTGCATGGCAGAAAGAGAACTACCTAGGTCTCTGGAGCCTCTTCTCATTAGGGTTCTGCTTAAGGGTAAATGATCAACCTCTTCACATCTCACTTTCCTCATATATAAGAAGAAAATTCTCTTGGTCGGAGAATTCCACGGACAGAGGAGCCTGGTGGGCTACAGTCCATGGGGTTGCAAAGAGTCGGACACAACTGGCGTCCTGTAGCCCACCAGGCTCCTCTGTCCATGGGATTTCTCAGGCAAGAATACTGGGTAATAAAGAACTTTTAATGGTAAAAAAAATGGTGGGTTCCATTTCCTTTTGCAGGGGATCTTCCTGATCCAGGGATCGAACCCAGGTCTCCTGCATTGCAGGCAGATTCTTTACCATCTGAACCACCAGGAAAGTATAACTAAAGAACTACAAGGTGTAACTAAAAGAGCTATAAAACTGACATTCACCCAGAGATTGCCTTACCCCAGGCACTGCTCTACTCACTCTGCCTGCATTAACACGTTTCATCCTCGCTTCTCTCCCATGAGGGGGTACAGTCTTTATTCCAATATTTCAGATGAGAAACTGAGCACACAGAAGTTAAATGTAACTGCTACAGGTCACACGTCTACTGAAAGGCAAAAGTTGGATTCAAACCTAAACAGCACAAATGACATTCCTAATGAAATCTCAGTGGGATTCTAATTTAGACCTATCTAATTAGCAATTTAAATAATACCTGATGTTGGTGAGATACAAGAAAACTAGTGCAAATTTTTGTCAACTTGTACAATCTTATTAATTGACAAGCTGGTGGTGTTTATCGACAGCTTTTAAAATGTGCATTCCCACTATCCTAATAATTCTATTTTTAATAATTTTCCCAAACAAATAATCAGGGGCTCTGGTAACAGTGGAATAAGAAATTCAGACAAATTCTTCCATTGAAAACAACTATAAACCCTAGACAAACTTTTTTTTTTTTAAAAATCAGCTTGTAGTGCTCCGGCCTGGTGCACTGGGAAGACCCAGAGGAATCGGGTGGAGAGGGAGGTGGGAGGGGGGATCGGGATTGGGAATACATGTAAATCCATGGCTGATTCATATCAATGTATGACAAAACCCACTGGAAAATAAAAAATAAAAAATTAAAAATTAAAAAAAAAAAATCAGCTTGTATATGTCAGCTGCAAGGCAGTAAATTACGGACGCAAATTTAGAAGGTGATAGAAACCCAGACAATGAGTCCAGTATTTGAAACAACTTTCCTCTAGAGCAGCAATCCCCAACCTTTTTCGTACCAGAGATCAGTTTCATGGAGAACAATTTTTGCATGGACTGAAGTTGGGGGGATTGTTTCGGGACAAATCAAGCACATTACTTTTACCGTGCACTTTATTTCTACTACTATTACATCATCTCCACCTCAGATAATCAGGCATTAGACACGGGAGGTTGGGGATTCCTGTCAGAGTATTTGCCAAATCTATAGAGGCAGCTAAGAGGCTAAAAGTGAAAAAGTGAAAGTGTTAGTCACTCAGTTGTATCACAGTCTTTGCCAGCTCCTCTGTCCATGGAATTCTCGAGCCAAGAATACTAGAGCGGGTTGCTATTCTCTTCTCCAGGGGATCTTCCTGACCCAGGGACTGAACCTGCGGCTCCCGCATTGCAGGCTGATTCTTTACCATCTGGGCCACCAGAGAAGCCCCCAAAGGCTAAATATCTGAGCATTGGTTTTGACAGCCTCTCGGATTTAAGAGAACAAAAATAAAATCTGAAGTCTACCAAAGAAAAGGGTCCTGGTAATCCTGCTTTTGGTTGAAGTCACAGCGGCAATTCTTAAGAGTAAAGTAAAGTAGGAAATGTATTGAAGTACAGCTTCAAATCACTTCAATCCTTAAATTTGTATTCAGGTAAGTCTGGCTGCTGGTGCTCTGATAAGTTACCTGTAAGAAGCATGACTGGGTGACTGGACAACAATAAAGAAGCAATGTTAATATCCTCTAGAGGAAAAGAATGCCATCTTGAGATCCACACTATTTTATTGTTATTGACATATAATGTCCACTACACAATCAAAAATAAAGAGGCATGTTGAAGAGCTGGAACAGGATCTAAACAAGTTAAGAGAAACAATAGAATACAACAGGACAGGACTTACAGAGGTTCCAGATTATATAGCCACTGAATACAGACATTAAAATAGTTATTTGACAGAATAAAAGGCAGGATCAAGAATTTCAGCAGAGAACCAGGAAGTATAAAATAAGGTAATGACAATTCTAACACTAAAAAATACAAATATGTTAAACAAAAATTAACCAAAATAATGAATGCAATAGAATGTTTTAAAAGTAATTAGGCATAACTAGAGAGTGAATTAGGAAACTGGGAGAGTAATCAGAAAAAACATGCCAATACAACAGGGAAAGACCAAAGGTCAAAAAAATATAAGAGCCAAGTAGGAAACATGGAGATTCAGTGAGAAAAGTTAACATGTGCCCTGGGAATTCCAGAAGAGAGGAAAGAGAAAATAGAAATAAAGTTACAGAGCACTATTTACAACAGCCAGGATATGGAAATAACCTAAATGTCCATCAAGAGAGGAATGAATAAAGCAGATGTGGTACATACATACAATGGACTAGGACTCAGCATAAAAAGGCAACTGGGTCACTTGTAGAGATGTGGATGGACCCAGAGACTGGCATACAGGGTGAAGCAAGTCAGAAAGAGAAAAACAAATACTGTATGTTAATGCATATATGTGGAATCTGGGGGAAATGGTACAGATGATCTTATGTGTGAAGCAGAAATAGACGCAGACGTAGAGGTCAAATATATGGATACCAAGGGGTGAAGAACGGTGGGTGGGAGGAATTGGGAGATTGGGATTTACATATAGACACTATTGATACTACATATAAAATAGATAACTAATGAGAACCTGTGTATCATACAGGGAGCTCTGCTTCATGCACTGTGCTGACCTGAATGCGAAGAAGTCCAAAGGAGAGGGGATACACAGTCCACAGGGTCGCAGAGGCAGACATGACCCAGCACACATGTGTCTTTATATGGCTGATTCATTTTGCCGTACCTAGAAACTAACACAACATTGTAAAGCAACTATACTCCATTAAACATTAACTTAAAAAATAAAGTTAGAAAGAGGTAGCAGCTGAGAACTCTTCAATATTGACCACGCCCTCCCCCCAAAAAAACCCTCTCAACCCATAACAGGGGTCAGCCAAATTTGGTGAGTCACCTATTCCTATATGGCCTATGACTTAAGAATAGTTTTTTTTTTTTTTAATTTTTAAAGAGTCATGGAAGAAGAAAAGGAGGAGCAGAGACCATCTGTGGCCCACACAGTCTAAAAGTTGTTTTTGCTCCTCTACGTAAAATGTTGTGACATCTGAGCCACAGATTCAAGAATCCCTATGAACCCCATTGTTGCCGTCATCTAGTTACTAAGCCGTGTCCAACTCTTGCAACCCCATGGACTGTGGCCCTCCAGGCTCCCCTGTCCATGGGATTGTCCAGGCAAGAATACTGGAGTGGGTTGCCATTTCCTTATCCAGGGGATCTTCCTGACCCAGGAACTGAACCTGGGTCTCCTGCATTGCGGGCAGATTTTTTACTGACTGAGCTACGAGGGAAGCCCCAGATGCATATATAAATCTATTCTCATGCTCAGTAGCCCAGGTTGTCATAAGGAGATTGGAGGGTGAAGAAAGGAAAAGGGAGATCAGGGCATTTATTTCCCCAGCTGACTCCTAGGTCACCATAGGTTGCTTGCATCCCTTGGCTAAAAGTGACAGTTCCTATAAAGTGGTTTTCTCCATATTGTCTCTCAGCTTCTAACTTTTAGTAAAAGCTCATCTTACTCCTTCATGCTAGGAAGACTTCTAACTCTAATCTTAATCCAGCCTCATTCTATTACTAGCCCCAAATCTACACTATCTCCCACTGTTTTGCAGTATATTGTCCAATGCCTTTGTTAATCACCTCTTTATTAATTATCTCTTACCCACAAGGTCCTCAACAGATGCTGGTCATCCTCGGGTATATCATTGTAAAAGTATTAGAAGGAGGAGGAGAAGGGGGTAGGAAGAAGGAAAGGGGAAAAGAGTGGGAGAAGAAGAAAAAAAAAGAAAAAAGAAAGTATCTTAAAAGCAACCACATGAAAAAAGACCGAATTCCTACAATGAAACAACAATTACTCCAAGAGCTGAATTCTCAAAAAATAATAGAAGTCAGATGATTAAGAAAGTACATCCAAATAACCAAAAGAAAGTAATTTCCAACCTTGAATTTAATATCCAGTGCAAACATCTTTCAAGAATTAAAGCAACATAAAGATATTTTCAGACAAACAAAACTCAAGAGAATTCGTCACCGGCAGACTAAATTAAATATTAAAGGGTATTCTCTGGCTAGAAGGAAAAATTTATCAGATGTAAACTAGGAGATGGTAGAAGGGATAAGGAACAATGAAAGAGAATATAGATATAGATGAATATTGGTGGCATAAAATAACAATGAAAATTCATGTAGAACTTATATACACTTGATGATAAAAGTTCATAAGTGAAGAAGAGAGTAAAAGAATTTAAAGTCTTTTAAAATCCTTGCAACATCTGTGAAGAGGCATTAAGCATTAATTTATAATAACTGGGAAAATCATACTGTATTTTTCAGAGTACACATTAAAAGAACAGTAAGAGAAAATAAAAGGGTAATAGAAGGCTGGAATAACACAAAATTATCAATACCAAAAGAAGGCAATAAATGAGATGAAAAAAAGAAAGAAACAACAGATGGGACAAAAAAGAGCAAAATAAGATAGAATATATAGACCAAAATATCACATTAATTAAGGACTTCAAATTAAAGGCAAATGTGCCAGACTCTATCAAAAATAAGCCGCTTAGAAGACGCATGTCTAAAAATACAATATAGCAGGGTTTCTATTAATCAATGGAAAAATACACCATGTAAATACTAAAAACAACTGAAAAAGTTGGTATAGCTCTATTGTGTCTGAAGTCACTTCAGTCATGTCCGACTCAGTGCGACCCTACAGACTGCAAACCGCCAGGCTCCTCTGTCCATGGGATTCTCCAGGCAAGAATACATGGGTTGCCATGCTCTCCTCCAGGGGATCTTCCCGACCCAGGGATCAAACTCACATCTCTTATGTCTCCTGCATTGGCAGGCAGGTTCTTTACCACTAGAGCCAGCTGGGAAGCCTTTTAGAGTCAATTTTGTAAACCATATTTATTATAAATTTTCTAGTAAGTTTCAATTTCCAAAAGTTATTAGCATACAGCTGATAAATAATATCCTTTTATCTTTTAATGCTTGTAGGACACTATAGTTGTGTCTCTTTTTTCATTTTTGATTCCTGATATTGGTTATATCCTCTCATTTTCATTTCTTTGCTTTCTCTCTTTCCTCCTAATTAGTATTGCCAGGGGTTGTTAACTTTATCACTAAGTGTTTTCAAAGAAACAACTCTGTTTTAGAATTTTGAAAAATTTATATATTTCTGGTGATTGAACTTTTTAAAATTATGAAATCTGTATGTCTTGTAATAATTTTCCTTTGAAGTTCTTTTTATGCAATATTAATAGAGCTATTAATATTAATAGAGGAATAAAGAACCCTAAAAACAGGTATGAGAAATAGAAAGCAAATAGCAAGATGGTAAAATAAGATCAATGATAACAATAGGACTAAAGTGGACTAAATATTCCAATTATCTGGCAAATACTGATGAACTAGATTTTCAAAAAATAAAAAGACCCAATTCTTCGCTATTTAGTTACAAAAAATATCCTTTAAAAATAAGGACACAAGAAATTTAAAGGAAACTGATAGAAAAAGTCATGTCATACAAACACTATCTAAAAGAAAGCTGATGTCTATATGAATATTAGACAAGTTAAAATAAATGTAATTGTTGTTCAGTCACTCAATCGTGTCTGGCTCTTTGCAACCCCATGGACTACAGAACTCCAAGCTTCCCTGTCTATCACCACCTCCCAGAGCTCAAACTCATGTCCATTGAGTTGTTGATGCCATCTAATCATCTGGTCCTCTGTCATCCCCTTCTCCTCCTTCCTTCAATCTTTCCCAGCATCAGAGTCTTTTCCAGTGAGTCAGTTCTTCGCATCAGGTGGCCAAAGTATTAGAGCTTCAGCCTCAGCATCAGTCCTTCCAATGAATATTTAGGACTGATTTCCTTTAGGATTGACTGGTTTGATCTCCTTGCTGTCCAAGGGAATCTCAACAGTCTTCTCCAACACCACAGTTTAAAAGCATCAATTCTTCAGTGCTCAACTTTCTTTATAGTCCAACTCTCACATCCATAGATGACTACTGGAAAAACCATAGCTTTGACGAGATGGACCTTTGTTGGTAAAGTAATGTCTCTGCTTTTTAACATGCTGTCTAGGTTGGTCGTACTTTTCTTCCAAGGAGCAACTGTCTTTAAACTTCATGGCTGCAGTCACAATCTGTAGTGATTTTGGACCCCCCAAAAATAAAGTCTCTCACTGTTTCCATTGCTTCCCCATCTATTTGCCATGAAGTGATGGGACTAGATGCCATGATCTTAGTTTTCTGAATGTTGAGCTTTAAGTCAACTTTTTTACTGTCCTCTTTCACTTTCATCAAGAGGCTCTTTAGTTCTTCTTCACTTTCTGCCGTAAGGGTGGTGTCATCTGCATATCTGAGGTTATTGATATTTCTCCCAGCAATCTTGATTCCAACTTGTGCTTCATCCAGCCCAGCATTTCACATGATGTACTGTGCATATAAGTTAAATAGCAGGGTGACAATATACAGCCTTGACATAGTCCTTTCCCAATTTTGAATCAGTCTGTTGTTTCATGTCTGGTTCTAACTGTTGGTTCTTGACCTGCATACTGGTTTTGCAGAAGGCAGGTAACATGGTCTGGTACTTCCATAAATGTAATAAATATTATTAAGTAAAATGGGAATATTTCATAACAAAAAGACTCACTCACAGGAAGACACAACAATCCTACACGTGTATTAATCTAACAACATAGCTCTAAAAATACACAAAGCAAAAATTAACTGAACTAAGAGGAGAAATAAACAATTCCACAACCACAGTTGAAGATTTTACAAACCTCACTCAGTATGTGATGGAACAAACAGATAAAAATCAATAATAATATAGATTATTTTTAAATTTTTGAAACTATTAATCTACTTGACCTATTTATCATATACAGAATATAACACTCAACTGCAAAATACACATTTTTTGTAAATTCATAAAAAATATTTAGCAAAATAGACCAGATATTTAGCCATAAAGCAAGTCTCAATAAATCCCAAAGAATTAAAATCATATAGTATATTTTCTTACCACTAAAGAAATAATCTAGAAATCAATAATAAAATGATTAGAATATTATCAAATGTTTAGAAATTAGGCAACACTTTCAAATAAAAGAAATCACAGTAGAAATAAAGTATAAGAACGTGAAAATCGTCAGTCTTGTCCGACTGTTTGCAACCCCATGGATTATTATAGTCCATGGAATTCTCCAGGCCACAATACTGGAGTGGGTAGCCTTTCCCTTCTCCGGGGGATCTTCCCAATCCAGGGATCGAACCCATGTCTCCCGCATTGTAGGTGGAATCTTTACCAGCTGAGCCACAAGGGAAAGCCCAAGATTACTGGAGTGGGAAGCCTATCCCTTCTCCAGGGGATCTTCCCGACCCAGGACTCGAACCAGGGTCTCCTGCATTGCAGGCAGATTCTTTACCAACTGAGCTATCAGGTAAGCCCTAGTAAGTAAGTGAAAGTTGCTCAGTCGTCTCCAACTCTTCACATCCCCATGAAATATACAGTCCTTGGAATTCTCTAGTCCAGAAAACTAGAGTGGGGAGCCTTTCCCTTCTCCAAGAGATCTTCCCAACTCAGGGATTGAACCAGGGTTTCCTGCATTGCAGACAGATTCTTTACCAGCTGAGCCACAAGGGAAGTCCAGTATACTGAACTGTAATAATAGGATTATAACATTAAAATTTCTGGGATGTTTTTAAAAAGTCTTTAGAGGATAAAATAGCTTTAAATTCATACATTAAATATTCGCCTAAATGATGAAAGATTTCATCCCATTAAGCTGGATGGAAAATAGACTAATTTTTTTTTAAGTGCAAGAAAAGAAAATACAAATAAGAACAAAATTCAATGAAATAGAAAACAGACAATTAGTTAGCTAAGTCAAAATTGGTTCCTTTAAAAGATTAATAAAATTGACAAAACCCTACCACAACTGACCAAAATGAACAGAGAGAAGATTCAAATGACCAGTGAAGAATAAATGGATATAATTCAAAAAGACACATGCATCCCTATGTTCACAACAGCATTATACACAATAGCCAAAACATGGAAACAACCGAAATGTCTGTTGACAGAGGAATGGATAAATGTGATGTGGTACATACATACAATGGAATACTACTCTACCATAAAAAAGAAAGCAAGCATGCCATCTGCAGTAACACTGATGCAACTATAGATTATTATGCTAAGTGAAGTAAATCAGAAAGAGAAAGACAAATACCACATGATATCACTTATATGTGGAACCTAAAATATGGCACAAAGGAGTCTATTTATGAGACAGAAACAAGCTCATACACAGAGAGAACAGACTTGGGTTGCCGTCGGAGAGGGGAGTGGGAGAGGGAAAGACTGGGAGTGTGGGATTAGCAGATGTAAATGATCATATATAGGACAGATAAACAAGGGCCTACTGTACAGTATAGCAACTATACTCAGAATCCTGTGATAAACTATCACGGAAAACAGAAATAGAAGAATGTCTGGACGTTCATGATTGAGTCACTTTGCTCTACAGCAGAAAGTGGCACAGCGCTCTAGAATCAACTACACATCAGTGAAAAAATAAACTTAATTCATGCTGAGGTTTGACAGAAAACAAGACTCTGTTAAGCAATTATCCTTCAATGGAAGAAACAAAGTTAAAAAAGAATAAATGGAGAAAATCACTTTAACATTTAAAAGTAATAATTGTATATTATATGTAACTTCTTGCCAATACATTTGGCACACTAGATGAAAAGACTAAATCTTCAACAATGTAAAACTGACACAAATGTAAAAAAAAATCTGTATAGTTCTATACTTCCTAAAGGAATTGAAATTATAATTTTAAATCTTCCCACAAAGAAAATTTCAGAGCCAGGCAACTTCATTAATGAATTATTTAAGTAATAAATAATACCAACGTTACATAAATTCTTTCAAAGGGCACACTTCCCTGCGTATCCTTAACAAAGACATCACAAGGAAAAAAATGAAAGGCCAATATCTCTCATGAACGGAGATGCAAAATGCCTAAATATTTATATTAGAAAATCACGTACAATTATATAAAAGAGTACAATATATCATGACCAAGTAGGACTTACTCCAGGGATGCAGGGTCAATTAACATTCAAAAGTCAATTAAAAAAAAAGTCAATCAACATAACTTATCATATTAACAAAAGTAAGGGGAAAAAATATTAAAGCAATCTGGTAAAGTCAAAAACTTCTTAACAATGAAAATTCACATAAAACCAAGATTGTGAGAGACCTTTCTTAACCAAAAAAGGAGTATGTATTTGCAAACTAAAATCAATTAAAGTCAACAAAATACTGAAGGTGAAATAGTGAACATATTCCCCTATGGATAACAATAAGACAAAACTGTCTATTATCTCCATTTTCATTCATTTCATTAGAGATCCTATCCAGTATAATTCAAGAAAAAGAAATAAAAGGCATAGATTTTGGAAATAAAACAAATTCACAAAGACATCACTGTGTATGTAAAAATACAGAAGAACCTACAAAAATATTCTAATTAATAAGCAATTTGGCAACTTTGCTTCAAAATTAGTAAACAATTTTAGTATACGTGTTACCAGGGCAAGCATCAAAGTCAGTGAATAAAATAGTTTATACCAGCAATAAACAATTAAAAACAAAAAATTTAAATCCCACTGACAACACATAAACCAAAAACATCAGATATGTAGGAATAAGTTTAACAACAGCAATTTAAGAAATGTGTAAGACGTTGACGCTGAAAACCACTAGATATTGCTAAAAGAAATTTAAAGAAGACCCAAAGATATGGTTGGTTGATGGTCATAAATTAGAAAACACAATATTAAGATTTTCACTCTCTCCAAATTGGTTTTTGGATTCAGTACAATCCCATTCAAAATCCCTACAAGATTTTGGTTTTGGGTGGTTTTTTTTTGGGGGGGGGTATGTGGAAATTAACAAGTTAACTCTCAAATTTTAGTGCATGTCCAAAGAAACAAGAATCGACAGGGCAGTGTTGAAGAAAAAGAACAAAGACAGTAACTGATGAATAATTACTATTATGCTATGACAATTAACACAGTGTAGTATTGCTGTAAGAATAGACAAATAAGCCAGTGAAACATCACAGAGTCTAAAAATAAACTCGAACATGGACAGTTACTTGATTTATGACCACAGCTCAGTGCCATGGTGGAGGTAACAGCTTGACGGCAGCCAGTTCACTAGAACAGGAGGAGTGGGAGTGGAGACCCTTTCCCTCTCGTTCTCACCACTGCTGTCTGAGAACACTTTCAAAAATCAAAATCAGATCATGTCACACACCTAATGAAAACCCGGGGTGGTTTCGTTTTGTCTGTGTGGCAACATGGAAACTCCTTGGCAAGACCCTGTATCACTCTTGCTCCTGCTCTCAACCTTCCTCCCTCCCCCAGGGCTGACTCTCTGCTTTGGACGTAATAAACGCCTTGCTAGTCCCTGACAGCTCACCCCTCTGCTCCTGATTGCTCCTCTTACAAGACCCTCCTCCTTACTCCTCACCCGACTAACCCCGGTCATCTCCTCCAGGAAGCCTTCCAGCTTCTCTCAACAGGCTACATGCTCCTCAACAGCAAGAAATAATACCCTGAGCTGACCCCACTCACATCCTCTGCTGGTGTTTATCATCTGTGGTCCCACTAGACTGGGGGCAAACGGAAGAGTTGTATCCCTATCCCCTACCACCTCAGTCAGTAAGTTTTCTTTAAAGAAAGATCACCCTAAACAGGGGCTTCCCTGATAGCTCAGCTGGTAAAGAATCTGCCTGCAATGCAGGAGACCCTGGTTCAATTCCTGGGTTGGGAAGATCCCCTGGAGAAGGGATAGGCTACCCACTCAGTATTCCTGGGTTATCAGATCGACTGCTGTGGTATCACAGTGCTTGTGTTCAAACAAGCTTTACTGGGCTTCCCTGGCGGCCCAGACAGTACAGAATTCGCCTGTAGTGCAGCAGACCCAGGTTTGATCCCTGGGTTGGGAAGATCTCCTAGAGGAGGGCATGGCAACCCACTCCCATATTCTTGCCTGGAAAATCTCCACGGATGGAAGAGCCTGGCGGACTCATGGGGTACAGTCCATGGGGTCACGAAGAGTCAGACACGACTGAGTGACTAAGCACAGGACAGGACCCTAAACAAGATTCGAAGAAATGTTGGCAGAGAATTAAAAGTAGAACTGGGGTTGGCCAAAAGAGAGACTGGCGGGGGGGGGGGGGGGGGGGGGGGTCGCGCGGAAAGGACAGTGTGAGAGCAGAGACTGAGTCAGGCACATCTATTGAGTCTGTTTTGCTCCAGTGTGCAATGCTCTCAGAGCATCACTAAGTTTTTATGCTTTTTAAAGCTCTGGAATCACAGTTTCGTAGGGTTAGCAGGATTAACTTGTTCCCTTTAAAATGCTCCCCCTAGCCACTGCCCTGGTCCCCCATGCATGTCCAAGGGGTGAGGATGATTCAGTTGTCTGTGTGGGATACAACACCTATAGCCTGATCTTCTGTTTGAAGCCTCTGCTTGATCAACAGCCACGGAACCTCCACAATCCTTGACATACTGTGAGCGCAAGTCAGGAAGAAGACTGATGGCTGCTATCCAAAAGTCTACAAGCAATAAACGCTGGAGAGGGTGTGGAGAAAAGGGAACCCTCTTACACTGCTGGTGGGAATGCAAACTAGTACAGCCGCTATGGAGAACAGTGTGGAGATTCCTTAAAAAACTGGAAATAGAACTGCCATATGACCCAGCAATCCCACTTCTGGGCATACACACCGAGGAAACCAGATCTGAAAGAGACACGTGCACCTCAATGTTCATCGCAGCACTGTTTATAATAGCCAGGACATGGAAGCAACCTAGATGCCCATCAGCAGGTGAATGGATAAGGAAGCTGTGGTACATATACACCATGGAATATTACTCAGCCATTAAAAACAATACATTTGAATCAGTTCTAATGAGGTGGATGAAACTGGAGCCTATTATACAGAGTAAAGTAAGCCAGAAAGAAAAACACCAATACAGTATACCAATGCATATATATGGCATTTCGAAAGATGGTAACGATAACCCTGTATGTGAGGCAGCAAAGGAGACACAGATGTTTTGGACTCTGTGGGAGAGGGCGAGGGTGGGATGATATGGGAGAATGGCACTGAAACATGTAAATTATCACATGTGAAACGAATCACCAGTCCAGGTTCAATGCATGATACAGGGTGCTCGGGGCTGGTGCACCGGGATGACCCAGAGGGATGGGATGGGGAGGGATGTGGGGCGAGGGGGTAGGGTGGGGAACACATGTACACCCATGGTGAATTCATGTCAATGTATGGCAAAACCAATACAATATTGTAAAGCTGAATAAATAAATAACAAAAAAAAAAAGAGGAAACGTTCTAAGCTGACTTGCCCTCACAGGTGAGAGGGGAGAAATGACAACTCCAGCATGACAACAGTAGTAATTGACATCGTCACTGAAGTCAGACCCCAGCCACCGGCCACTGCTGGCAAGTCCCCATCATCAGAAGAGAAACATGCCCCACAACAGCACTTCCTGCCACCAACAAAACACTCAGATGAAACTACAAGGTGTCTGGTTTTCTCAAAATAAATGGATGGTAGAAGTGGAGGGTACTCAGCACAAACACAAAAGAGAAATGCCAAGGAAAAGTTTATGAAATATGAGGGTACTATCATACAATTTTGGTTTTGTCTGTTGTATCAATAGACACAATTTTGTTGTTGCTACTGTTTAGTCACTAAATTGTGTCTTTTGCAATTCTTTTGCAATCCCACGGATTGCGGCCCGCCAGGCTCCTCTGTCCATGGGATTTTTCAGGCAAGAATACTGGAGTTGAGTTGCCATTTCCTCCTCCAGGGATCTACCTGACCCAGGCAGCAAAACCACATTTCCTGTGTCTCCTGCTTTGAGAAGGCAAATTCTTTACCACTTAAGCCACCTGAGAAGCCTGTTAGACATAACAGCTTGAGTTAAACATTTTCGGTTTTTATCCAGGAGACACCATAGGCTGCTGAGATGGGCTGGTCTGCATGTCAGTGTTTCAGCTCTTCCACACTCTCCATGTTCCAGGGATCCAGAGAAGGAGGAAAGGCCAGGACCAGGCCTGTGCTGATCAGGCCTAAATAACCGATGCTATCAATAATGGAGTTTTTTAATTGCTATTTTGTTGCTGTTGTGAAATAAATATAGTACATCCATACAATGGAATATTGTTCAGAAATAAAAAGAAATAAGCTATCTGGTAGTCCCCAAAATACATGGAGGAAACTTAAGGGCTTATTTCTAAGTGAAAGAAGCCCATCTGAAAAGGCTACATATTTTATGGTCCCAACATTATGACATTCTGGAAAAGGTAAAATGATAGAGACAGTAAAAAGCAGTTGCCAAGAGTTAGAGGGGTGGATAGGGTGAATAGGTGGAGCACAGAGGATGTTTAAGGCAGTGAAACTGTTCTGTATGATACACAATGGTGGACACATGTCATTATCCATTTGTCAAAACCCAGAAAAAGTATACTGCAAAGAGTGACCCCTAATGGAAACTATGGACTTCAGCTGATAATAATGCATCATATTGGCCACAATGGGGCTTCCCCAATGGCAGGTAAAGAATCTGCCTGCAATGCAGGAGACACAGGAAATGCAGATTTGATCCCTGAGTTGGGAAGATCCCCTGGAGTAAGAAGTGGCAACCTATTCCACTACTCTTGCCTGGTGAATCCCATGGAAAGAGGAGCCTGGTGGGTTGCAATCCATAGGGTTGCAAAGAGTCAGACACGACTGAGTGACTGAGAACATTGGCCGTAGCAAGTCTACTACCCTCATGCAAGGTGTTAATAACAGGGAATCTGCAGGTGGTGAAGGTAGTCTTTCTATTTCTATAAACCTAAAACTGCTCTGAAAAATAGTCTATTAATAAAAAATAACTGCTATGATAAACCACAGGGAAATACATAAACAAATTATATAGTACATTCATATCATGTATTGCTGGAAGTGTGGGATAGAAAACTCTCAGTCATTTCATGACATTTAGCCAACAGCTTCCTCTGAAATTTCAGCTGGAAAAGAGAGGAGTCACCTATGTGGGAATTAAACCAGTGTCCATCCACCTAAATAGAAACCACACGTAAGGCCTGAAAACTACAAATCAACAGGATGATCAGCGTACATAGATCCAATTTGATTTCAGCTTCAGTGATAAGGAAATCATAGAAAAGCTAGGAACAGTGAACCTGGAAGAACCTTGGCCCATCCACCAAGGAGAGAGGAGGACAGGCAACCAGCCCTTTGGAGTTACTTCCGACCCCATGTTCACCATCCAGCCCTACGCATATGCACTAGGGATCTGAGTTTAGGGTCACCCAGGCTGACCACTCGAACCTCTCTCCCCTCGGAGGTGGGGTGGGAGGCAGGCAGAAGGGGCCAAGTTGGGAATGATTCACAGAAGGACTTGAGGAACAGCCCACACTGCTTGGCTCATTCTGCCCCCAGATCTCTGAAGAGGCAGCATGACTTATAGGGAAAAGCACTGACCTAGGAGTTATGAGACCAGAGTCCAGTTTTACTCTCTGGACAACCCGGCCCTTTCCCCTCATCTGCAAAGCAGGGATAATACCTGCCCTAGAGCCACAGAAGGGTCAAGCTGAAATGGACCCATCTTACAGGTGAGGTAAGCAAAGTCCAAGGAGGTGAAATGACTTCTATAAGTTTGCACAGCTGGAAGCTGACAAGTCATCTTCCCCTCAGTTAAGTGCAGTTTCTTTACCACCACAGAGCTGAAACAAAGGCCCTCTGCACAACAAAGAATACGGTCAATAATATTATAAAAACTTTGTATGAGGACAGATGGTTACTAGATTTAGCGTGGTGAACATTTTATAATGTTTGCAAATGTCAAACTACTATGGACTACACCTGAAACTAACATAATATGGCAGGTCAACCATATTTCAATAATTAAAAAAGGCAATCTATTGGAAAGTGTTTTGGAAAGGTAGATGCTCTAGATGAAGGGAAGTTGCTATCAGCGCTGTTATCTCTCCATCAGCATGCCTCGGTCCTCCTCTGCTCTGGGTGAACGTCTCCCATGTGCTCTCGGCAAGTGTCAGCCGTGGCCGGCCCTAGCTGGTGGTGCTGCAGTCTGAGGCTGCAGAGCTGGGGACAGAAGGAAGCTCTTGGCCCCAGGCCTCAGGGCACCAGAATTGTGACCCGGGTTGGGGCACAATTGGCTCTGTCCCCTGTTTGCACTTCCACACTCCACTGGCAATAAAATTAGGATTCCTTATGTTTTGTGAATAATAATTCTCTCTTTAATCCATGACACACACCAGGGCCATAGTCCACTAAGTCAAGGGTCCCCAACCCCCAGGCCACGGACCAGGTAGCAGTCAGGGGCCAGTGAGGAACCTGGCCACATAGCAGGAGGTGAACAGTGGCGAGCTAGCCAGTGAAGCTTCACCTGTGTTTACAACCGCTCCCCATCACTCGCATGACCCGCTGAGCCCCAGCTCCTGTCAGATCAGCAGTGGCGTCAGATGCTCATAGAAGCGTGAACCCTACTGTGAACTGGGCATGAGAGGGATCTAGGTTGCTCACTCCTTATGAGAATCATCCCCAAACCAGCAGCCCCCCACCCCAGGGCTGGTCCACAGAAAAAGTGTCTTCCAGGAAACCAGTCCCTGGTGCCAAAAAGGTTGGGGTCCACTGCACGAAGTGCTTGAAAGAAACACACTGGGCTTTTGCTCCAGCACACCCATTCCAAGCTTCCACTTATTCTGTTTCCAGGCCTTCTGTCCTCTCACCAGTTTAACTAATGCGCAAACATATTCCCAAACGGCCTCCAAAATGGATGATTACCAACAGACTGGAGAATGACGCAAACACAGGCCATCTACATAAGTGAACCAAGCTGGGGCAAAATGGATTGCCAGTGTGGCTTAAATCATGAGGTGGGCTCCATCCACAGGGCTGAATTCACAACTGCTGGCTTTTTAACCTCATTTCTTGACCCAAGGCTTGGGAAGGCCCAATCCTTTCACTTTAAGCACCTTCACCCCAGTCCCCACGCCTACGCCCTAACCCCGACACACACAGGTGGAAAGCCCCCCTGCCCATCCGCCGCCTTCCTGGTAGTCTCCACTGCAGCACAGTTCCGCTGGCATAACCAGGAGGACACCAGAGAGAGGTCTGCTCTGTTACTGTTTATGAGAAATGAGTCCATAATTCCCTATTTCTCCCCACTCTCTAGTCTTAGATGAGCAACCCCACAGCAGAGCCTGGGGAAGAAGACAACACTATGGTGAATTAATCAGAACTCTTCCAGTGAAGGGATTTCCCCCACCTAACCCAGGTTCAACAGGTGGGGTGCCCTTCATGGCCTCTCCAACCCGCTGTAAGTGCCAACAGCCCTCCGTGCCCGCTGATTTAATGGTGCCTTTTGACACAAAGGCCTGATGCCTGGAAAACAGTGCTGTCCCTTGGTGAGCATCTTAAACTGCCCAACGCATAACCAGCCCTCCTGCCTCAGGGAAACTGCAGCTTCCCATCCTTGGTACCCAATACCCAGCCTCCCCATCACAACAACCAAGCCAAGGGTGAACCACACACATCCGGAACTTCTCGGTCAGTTCTGACTCAACAGTATCCTTCTGTGTTTCCTCCCTATTTTACAAAAATTGTCATGGAACAGACCCAGGGAACATGACTCATTCAAGATGGTGCGGCACATTATATGGTCACAGTTATAACGAGTCCCCTTTGATTCTTCTCTGTTCTGTTTGTGAGTTAAGAGGGTTAAACCAGGTGACAATTCTACTGGGCTCTGACCTCCAGTAGGTCTACTTATCATAACCTGCTAAATATCCCCCTCCCACCCCACCTTCCTCCAACTTCCACCAAAGATAGGAAGTCAGGATGCTGAGTCTCTCATTTTTATAGTCAGTCTGGAGGTGAGACTAACACCAGGGATTCTGAACTCACCAGATTTTGCAGCTGACAGGGAACTCAAATCCACAGCCCAAATGCCATGCCTTCAGGCAGGTGAGGTGGTATCATCCCCTAGCTGCAGTTAGGAAAACTGGGATCCAGAAAGGCTAAATGACATGCACAAGGTTCCCAGCTGTCCTTACAGGTGAGACTAAGAGGAACAGCAGCCAAATCTTCAGTATATGAATCTTCAGTGTTTCCCCAACTCTACCACAACTATTATGGAAAGGCTTTATTTCAGGTTCGAGCCAAAGCTCTGAAAGGAGTTATCAAATATAAAGTCAAGTCTTTACAGAAGCAAATCATAACTATAACCTCTTAATGTTCATATTATCATTCATGATCAAGAAACAGTTGTAAGAGCTTTCATGCTAAACCCTTTGCCAACTATTAATAGAAAGCTATAGAGAAATTATGGCTTCCCAGATGGCTCAGTGGTAAAGAATTCACCTGCCAATGCAGGAGCCCCAAGAGATGTGGCTTGGATCCCTGGGTCAGGAAGATCCCCTGGAGTAGGAAATGGCAACCAACTCCAGTATTCTTGCCTGAAAGATCCCATGAACAGAGAAGCCTGGAGGGCTACAGTCCATGTGGCTGCAAAGAGTTGGACATGACTGAGGGACTCATCACAGAGAAATTATAATTTCCCTATCTACAATCGACTTCATGAATCTGGACACCAGAAACCATGTCAAGGGTACTCACGATTAATGGCAAAGGAATTCTAACCCAACATACACAGTGCATGGGAGCACAGTTATGCTCTGCTAACCTACAAGGTAATCTTGACACATTTACCTATGTGTTTAAAGCTCTGCCAATGTTTAGTAAGAAACTATAGAAGCCAAAGAACTGTTCTATTTATCTGCAAAATTTCAAAGCCATTGCTGTAAATAGCAAATGGTTTATTTTTAAAACTCAACCAGTATTTTTAAAGTTAAAACTCATTTCCCATATGTGCATAAGAAGCTCTTTTAGGTTGAAATAATCAGTTAAATTATCTAAGCCAAAATGATCATATTTTCCTCGCTAACTAACATAAAATTTGCTAGAGATGTGCTCACAGAGAAAAATAGCACTCCCAACATGTACTAAAACTCACATTTAAGAATCCCAACATTCACGTTAGGGATGATTTTACTCTTCTAAATGATCAGTCTCAACTCATTTAATCCCCCTACAAAATCCACACAAGCCACTCGGAGCATTATTTCTCAGGATTTTACAGTCTATTAAAACACCACACAGATGAAAACAGGGACTGCTCTGAGTCTGGAGCATCTGAACACTAGCTCCCCTTCACTGGAGAGCAAACAGTAGGAAGCTGGATTCTCAGGGAGGAAGGGGCTGGAGTCCTCACCCACTGCTGGTACTGATGTGAAAGTGAGAGGCATCATTATGCCACCAGCAAGACGTGGAGTCACTGGCAGGCCCTGTTATCCTGGCAGGGAGCTGGCTGTCCCTTCCCACTATCTCCAGTCCTACTAGCCCGTTAGCCCTGAGAGCGTATCTTGCCTCAACTCAGCCTCCTGATGACTTCCGGATGACCCATCCAGACAGCAGCACAGCCATCCTGAGACCCCTGGGACCCTCCACAGTCTGAGGCAGTGAGGGCCACTGCTATCTGAAGCTGAAGACTTACCAGCAGTACTGCCACCTGAAGTGTGAACTGAAGGGTAGGGAAAAAAATATCAATTCTCACAGAACACTCAAGCTAGATAAGAATCTGACATTTTCCTTTGTCGTGATATGACACCCTTGCTTTTTCAAAGGAGAAAATCACTTTAACCAGCCGAGTGGCCCCTTCCTGCTGCAACACGTCCCAGCACACATTCACTGACTCTTTAAGCATGTCCTGATTTTAGCCTGTTTCAGAGCATTTATCTTCTTTTAATTTCTCCCATAACAACCCAAAGCAGTGTAGTCCAGTAACACTCCCCTCTTGCCTGACTTAACCACAAGAGTCAGACTTAACCACAGCCTGACTACCTCAGCAAATTTAGGCAAGGGACAGCATGGACAATTAAATGCCACTGGTCACCTGCAAAATTCATTTTAGCAAAGAAACAACTCATTGTTTCCCAACATTTACCAGAGAAAAAGGAAAAATACAGGCAAGCAATCTTAGGGGAGAGTAGCATCTCTGTTTTCAAGAGTTAATTAGTTTTGAAACAGCCAAAGGTCATCAGCAGAAAACAGAAAAGTCCCCATAATGAGAATAATCAGTAGATAGGCATTCAGCAAATGCATACCAAGTGTAAGATTTCACCAATGCAGTGGCAATGCATGCCTGCTTCTGCAGCCCCACCTCCCAAGCCAGCAGCTTGCACTCCACAGGGAGTAAGAAGCCTCTGGTCTCCTCCACATCCATCCACTGACATGCAGGGTCTCCACACCTCCAAAGGACAAGAGCAGCAGGCAAGGATACTGACCAAGCATCATGCTCCCTCTGTTTCAGACACCAGTCGTACCAATTCCCACCCATTCAAGTACTCCTCTTTTGAGCATCCACAATTAACTTAAAGACATGACAACAAGGTCTGAGATTTGAGGGATGTACCTGACTCTCTCTCCCCTCCAGGGGTGGTGGAATCTGATCAGCAAAACCAATCTTCCCTGGATCACCCATAAAGGCACTAACCTCATCCACGTTCTCAAAAGCGTTGATGACGTCATAGGGCAAGCAGGACAGAAGGTCAATCACAAACCACGTCTTCAGGTAGTTCATGCGAATGAGTTTGGGGTCAGAAATCACCTCCCCAGCGGGTCCGACAAAAGTGGTGTGAAAATTCAGCACAATGTCCACCAGAAAAATGACATCCACGATGCTATCCACAACCAGCCAGGCCACGTTGTTCTGCCTGGTTTTAAAGGAGACATTGTAAGGAACCAGGATGGCTGTGTAGAAGGTTAAGATCAAGATGATCCAATCCCACGTGGTCTTAAAAACACAGTAATGTAAGATGATGTGCGGGGGGGTCTTTGGTGCCTCTTGCTTGTACTGGGGAAGGATGTCTGAGCCCAGCTGCAGAACCTGTGAGGAAAAATACAGCCAAGAGAGAACTAAGTGAGGATTTCATCGCTAGCATCAAACCAGTCAGCCTCTGTCATGGACAGTCGTGACATTCCAGATGGATCAGGAGGTACAAAAACAGGAACTGGAGGACTATGGGAGAATAGAGTGATACTGTAATATAAACGGTCATAATGAAACAATAAATATACTAAGTACTTCACATACATTGATCACCTCACAATTCTAAATACAACCTTGTTTGATTAGCTAGTTATTATTCCATGTCACAAGAGAGAGCCTGGGGCACAAGAGAATTAAGCAACTTTACTCAACAAATATTGATTACTCTGTGCCCAGAATTGTTCTAGACACTGGGCAAATAGCAATGAAGGAAACAGCATGATTCTTGTTTTTGGAGAGGTTAGTCTAGTAGACAAATCAAGATAATATCAAATTATAAGAAGAGCAGATATATGTTTACATATAACTGAATCACTTTGCTGTACAGAAGAAATTAACACAACATTGTAAATCAACTATACACCAGTAAAAATTTATTAAAAAAAAAGAAAATGCAGACAATAGTACCTACCTCATAGGGTTGTTGTCATGATTAAATATGTTAATATATGCATAGAGCTTAAAATTGCTGTCGTTATTTTTGTTTAATTGCTAAGTTGTGTCCGACTCTTTTGCAACCCCATGGTCTGTAGCCCACCAGGCTCCTCTGTCCATTGGATTCTCCAGGCAAGAACACTGGAGTGGGTTGCCATTTCCTTCTCCAGGGGATATTCCTGACCCAGAGATCGAATGCTCATCTCCTGCATCGCAGGCAGATTCTTTACCACTGAGCCAATAGGAACACCCACAGAGCTGAAAATAGTGGCTAATAAAGAATAAGTGTTTTAAAACAATGATGATAACAACAATAACTTCATTACGGGTTGCTGTCAGGCATAAATTAGACAACATACATAAAAGTACCTAGAAAATAAATCTGAGTACTTTTAAAAAATAAATAAATTTAAAGTATCATTAAATTTCACCATTGACAAAATTTAATCAAATGATTGTGACCGTATTCTAATAAAACTATGTACAATGAAACTTTAATTTCAAAAAATAAGCGGCTGGGGGACACACAGTGTTTTGATAGAATTTGACTTGAGGAGTAGGGGAAAGAGAGTGTTTGGACTAAAACGTGAATGAAAGCAAGACAACAAGTCATTCAAACTTTGGATGAAAAAGTATCCAAGATAGAGAAGATAACTGGTGTAATGGCCTCAGGGTAGGACAAGTGAGATATTTTAAGGAAAGGAAGAAAGTCTGGTATGACTAACGCATACTAAATGAGAGGGTAAGAGATACTAGACAACTCGACGGGGAAGCAGAAACCAGACCATGCAGGCCCTAGTGAGCCATGGGGAGGTGTTGGGTTTTATTCTCAGTATGTCTCAGTGTAACTGGAGGGTCCTGAGTAAGAGAATAATAATCCGATGCATGTTTCTGAAAGAATGAATTGAGGCAGAGTATTAGAGGGAAGAACAGAATCAGAGAACTTACTATTATAGGCTGGGGAAAAGATGGGATGATGGAGAAAAGTAGTTCAATTTTGGATATATTGTTGAAGTAAAACCAACTGGACTTGCTATTGGCTGGTAAGTAAAGAAAAGGGAGAAGGGGGTACTCATTACTTTATTCCCAAAACAGCACAGTGACTGGTCCACAGTAGGCAGTACAGGATGATTTTTAAGTGAATGATTGAGCTTCAAGGTCATACAGCTAGCAAAAGATGGGGCCAGGATCCCAAATGAGATCTAGCTGGATTAAAAACACATGCTGCTCCACAGCAAGATCATATTTCCCTAAATAACAGGCTTTTAAGGAAGCAGACTTAGTAAACGATGAAGTATAGAGAAGCCTGGCTCCCAGAAAGTATTGAGCATGGTTGTCACCTTCAGTAATCAAAGGCAAGAAGCTCTGGTTTTAGAAGCCAGGCCAAGTTGGAAGGGACCGCCATACACGTCCCCCAGCTGCTCCTCTGTGGCACTTGCAAGTTCCTAGAAACCTCTAGGTGAAACTTCCTCTTGTGTCATGGGAACTTCTTTGTACCTCTAGAGTTTAAATATCCCTTGTGCTGTGCTATGCTTAGTCACTCAGTCGTGTCTGACTCTTTGCGACCCCGAGGAGCCCGCCAGGCTCCTCTGTCAATGGGGATTCTCCAGACAAGAAGACTAGAGTGGATTGCCATGTCCTCCTCCAGGTGATCTTCCCAACCCAGGGATCGAAACCAGGTCTTCCACATTGTAGGCAGATTCTTTACCATCTGAGCCACCAGGGAAGCCCAGGAATACTGGAGTGCATAGCCTATCCCTTCTCCAGGGGATCTTCCTGACCCAGGAATCCCAACCCATTGCAGGTGGACTCTTTACCAGCTGAGCTACCAGGGAAGCTCAAAAGATCCCTTAATGAATGTGAAGTAATCTGAATATCTCTGGTCCCCCTCTAGTTGGCCCCAAGCCTTAAAGATGAGTAAAAGAAAGCTATAAATTCACAGAGGGTCCAGTGTGTAGTTTGGGTATGAAAACTGTTTCTACCCATTCCACCAATGCACAGAGCTCTTTCAAGATTGGGATTTTAACTTTCCTTCCCCAAGGAAAGCAATTTACACAAGTTTGATTAAGGATACTTGGACCCAAGACCTTGGGTAGGAAAAGAGATTGGCCTGTTAGAATAAAACAAGTAAAGGCAAACTGAATGAGACTTCTGCTTTCAGAAATATGGAGTAGACATACTTTTCCCTATTCCTCACTCTGCTCAGCACAGTCGGTCACTCAGTCGTTTCCAACTCTTTGCAACCCTATCGACTGTAGCCCACCAGGTTCCTCTGTCCATGGAATTCTCCAGGCAAGAATACTGGAGCAGGTTGCCATTTCCTGCTCCAGAGGATCATCCTGACCCAGGGACCCAACCTGCGTTCCCTGCGTCTCCTGAATTGGGAGGTGGATTCTTTACCACTGAGCCACCTGGAAAGCCTGATTCCTTGCTCTAAGTACCTTGAAAAGTTCTAGACATTAAAAAAACAAAAAACATTACATTAAACAAACATTAAGCTATTCTGAATGGTGGAGAAAGGAAAGCAAACTGGCTAGGAATAACACAGTGGTGAATTCTCTGGCTTTATTTTCTGCCTCATATATTCCTAGACTTGGAGCTAAAGAAGGCAGCAACGTGGAAATATCAGTGGGTGTAGACAAAAAAGAGTCCCAACAAAAGCCCAGTCTCTCAAGCAGAAAAACTGGGAAGGGGGCCTCAAAAGAAGAAAACTTTAGATAATAATCACTCTCCCTGTCAAAACACAATAGAAAAGCTGTGGGCCCACTCCCATCTAGGCCAGCAAAGGCTACTAGGAAGCCTAGATTTCCCCCTTCTTGAAGCTGTAGTGAAGCATTCAGCCTCCACTTCGTTCCTACTTGAGTATTACCAAAGACGGCCCAGCAGGGAGCACAGACTTCCTTTCACCTTCCCCTAGCAGCAATGAGGCCCACCACCACTGCGATGCAGAGAGGGATCAATGTGAGCTTAGCAGGGAGCTCTTACTTATGCTCACCCATCACTAACAAGGAGCCCTATCAAGGGTCAGTGGAGGCTGAGTTGGAAACTCGGTCTTCTACCCCAACCTGGTAGAAATGAAGGGATGCCTCCTCCTTCCTCTGCTGTATCTGTGTCAAAAGTAGCCACCTAAAACCAAAGGCTTAAATAAGATCCAGAGTCTCACAATATAATATTCAAAATGGCCATTTCAACAAAAAGTCAGTCACTATACCAAGAATCAAGAAAATACCAAACTGACTGAAAAACAGAAAATCAATTGATGCCAAGAATCAAGATGACAAAGATGTCAGAAATATCTGACAAAGATTTTCAAACATCCATCATAAAAAATGCTTGAATGGGCAACTACAGACACACTTGAAACAAATGAAAAAACAGAAAGTCTCAGAAAGAGCAAATAAATAGAAAAGAAATAGCAAAGAAACAGAAAGTCTCAACCAAAAAGAGAATACATAAACCAAATAGAAATTTTAACACCAAAAACTATGACAACTAATTTTTAAAATTCAATGGATGGCATCAACAGCAGAATGGAGGGAACAGAGGAAAGAATCAGTGAATTTAAAGACAAAACAATAGAAATTACCCAATCTAAACAACAGACACAGAAAGGCACACCACATAATGATAAAAAGGTAAATTCTCCAAGAAGATATAGAAATCCTAACACATACGCAGCAAACAAAAAAGTTCCAAGCACATGTGAAGCAAAAACTGACTGAAGATGAAACAGACAAACCTACACACTTCTTTCTCAACCTCTCATAGAACAACTAGACAGAAAGTAAGCAAGGATACAGAAAAACTCAATGACAATAGCAGCCAACAGAACTTAATCAACATTTATACAATGCTCCACCCAACAAGAATTTGCAGAACACACATTCTTTTCAAGTGCACATGGAACATTATCCAAGATAGACTATATACTAGTCCATAAAACAGACCTTGACAAATTTAACAGAATTTAAATCACACAAGGTATATTCTCTGATTATAATGGAATCAAACTAGAAATCAATAACATAAAGATAAGAGGAAAATATCCAAATACTTGGAAACTAAATATTCAACACTTGGAAACAATACAATTCTAAATAATCTATGATCTAAAGGAGAAGAAGTCTCAAGGGAAATTTTAAAATATTTTGAACTCAGTGAAAATGAGAACATAACATACAAAAGTTCATATGATGCTGCTAAAGCAGTACTGAAAGGGAAATTTATAGCACTTAAATATATGGATAAGAAAAAAGAAAAAGTCTCAGATCAATAATGTCCATTCTCACCTCAAGAACTTATAAAAGAGCAAAATAAAACTAAATCAGCAAGGAAGGAAATAGCGAGTAGATATCAATGAAACTGACAATAGGAAAACAATAGAGAAAACCAATGATTTTTTAAAATAAATAAACTAGTAGAAATCAATGAAACTGACAATAGGAAAACAGTTGGAGAAGGCAATGGCACGCCACTCCAGTACCCCTGCCTGGAAAATCCCATGGATGGAGAAGCCTGGTAGGCTGCAGTCCATGGGGTCGCTAAGAGTCAGACACGACTGAGTGACTTCACTTTCACTTTTCACTTTCATGCATTGGAGAAGGAAATGGCAACCCACTCCAGTGTTCTTGCCTGGAGAATCCCAGGGATGGGGGAGCCTGGTGGGCTGCTGACAATGGGGTCGCACAGAGTCAGACACGACTGAAGCGACTTAGCAGCAGTAGCAGCAGCAGCAGAGAAAATCGGTGATTTTAAAAAATTAACTGACAATAGGAAAACAATAGAGAAAATCAGTGATTTAAAAATAAATAAAAATGAGTGATTTTTCAAGACTTAAAAAAAAAACACAGAAAAGCCACAAATTACCAATATCAGAAATGAAGCAAGAAACACAAGTATAAACTGTAGACACCCAAAATATAATAGGGAATGCCACAAACAACTCTACAATAAAAATTTTACTACTTAGATGAAATGGTCCTTGAAAAACACAAACTACCACAATTCATATCCCTATAAACTATGAGAAAATTGAATTCATAATTTTAAAACTTCTAAAAGAAATCTCTAGGCCCAGATGGTTTTAATGACATCAAAATTTAACCAAGAATTAATAACAATTCTTCCAGAAAGCAAAAGTAAGGGAAATACTTCTCAATTCATTCTGTGAAGCTAGTATTATCCTGATTCTAAACCCAGACAAAGACAATACCAAAAAAGACAACTAGAGACTAATATCACTCATAGATATAGCTGCAAAAATCCTTAACAAACAGTAATAAATAGAACTCAGCGATATATAAAAAGAATGACCAAGTGGGTAAATTCCAAGGCTGGAAAGCAAATTCAATACTGAAAAATAAATCAATGTAATAAAAACAAAATTTGACAATATTCAACATTTTTTCATGATAAAAACTCAGAAAGAAATAGGAATAGAGGAAATTTTCTTCAACTTGATAAATAGCCTCTATATAAAAACCTAGAGCTAACATCATATTTAATGGTCAAAGACTGAAAGCTTTCCCCCTAACACCAAGAACAGGGGAAAATATCAGCTTTCACTACTCTTACTCAATATGCTGCCTTTGCAATAGGCAAAAAACGGAGAGAGAAAGAGAGCAAAAAGAAAAAGAAAAGGAATAAAAGGCATGCAGATTTGGTAGAAGAAAATAAAAATATCCCTATCTGCAAATGACATAATGGGATACATAGAATATCCCAAGGAATCTACATTCAAACTTCTAGAGTTAGTGAGTTCAGCAAGGTCACATAAGATAAACATACAAAACTCATCGTATTTCTTATGCTAGAAATGAAGACCAATGTTATACAATACCATTTATAATCACTCAAAACAATAGTTAAGTACAGGTATAATAAGCTTCCCAGGTAGCTCAGTGGTAAAGAATCCATCTGCCAATGCAGGAGATGTAGGAGACTCAGGTTGGATCCCTGAGTTGGGAAGATCCCCTGGAGTAGGAAATGGCAACCTGCTCCAGTGTTCTTGCCTGGAAAATTCCATGGACAGAGGAGCCTGGCAGGCTGCAGTCCACGGGGTCACAAAGAGTCAGACATGATTGAGTAACTGAGCACATAGGTATAATAAAACATACAGAACTTGTATGCCAAAACAAAAGCAAAAAGGCTGACTAAAGAGATTAGAGAAGATATAAATAAATGGAGACACATGTAAATCAGAAGACTTCAACATACTAAAGATTTCCATTCTCTCCAAATGGATATCGGTTTAACATATCTAAATGCCAACAAGAGTTGTTGTAAATATCCACAAGACTATTCTAAAATTTATATGGAAAGGCAAAGGAATGGGAATAGAACAATTTTAAATAAGAAGAATGAAGTGTGAGGAATCAGCCTAGTCAATTTCAGGAGTTAGTATATAGCAAAGTAATTAAGACAGTGTGATACTGATAGAAAAACAGACTCACAGATTAATGGAACAGATAAGAGAACCCAGAAATAGACCCACACAAATACCCAACTGATTTTTGACAGTGGTGCAGAAAGCAATTCAGTGGAGGAAAGTCAGCCTTTTCCACAAATGATGCTGGAGCAAAGGACATTCGCAGGCAGAAAAAACAATGAGACTCAGTATGCCTTACACCTTACATAAAAGTGGGCTTCCTCTGTGGCTCAGATGGTGAAGAATCGCGGGCAACACAGGAGACCCAGGTTTAACCTCTGGGTTGGCAAGAAACCCTGGATAAGGAAATGGCAACCCACTCCAGTATTCTTGCCTGGAGAAGTCCATGGACAGAGGAGGCCGGTGGGTTATAGTCCCTGGTGTCACAAAGAGTCAGACACAAATGAGTGACCAACACTTACATAAAAATTATCTCAAAACAGACTGCATGATTCAATGTAAAACAAAGTATTATAAAACTTTCAGAGAAAAACATTTAAGAAAACCTTTAAGACCCAGGGTAGGTAAAGTGTTTTTAGACTTGAACGCATAGCACAATGCAAGAAAAACTCCAGGAGTTGGTGATGGACAGGGAGGCCTTGGCGAGCTGCGGTTCACGGGGTCGCAAACAGCAGGACACGACTGAGCGACTTGAACTGAACTGAACACAGTCAAAGGCTTTGGCATAGTCAATAAAGCAGAAATAGATGTTTTTCTGGAACTCTCTTGCTTTTTTGATGATCCAACAGATGTTGGCAATTTGATCTCTGGTTCCTCTGCCTTTTCTAAAACCAGCTTGAACATCTGGAAGTTCACGGTTTACATAGTGTTGAAGCCTAGCTTGGAGAATTTTGAGCATCACTTTGCTAGCGTGTGAGATAAGTGCAACTGTATGGTAGTTTGAGCATTCTCTGGCATTGCCTTTCTTAGTGATTGGAGTGAAAACTGACCTTTTCCAGTCCTGTGGCCACTGCTGAGTGGTCCAAATTTGCTGGCACATTGAGTGCAGCACTTTCACAGCATCATCTTTTAGGATTTGAAATAGCTCAACTGGAATTCCATCACCTCCACGAGCTTTGTTTGTAGTGATGTTTCCTAAGGCCCACTTGACTTCACATTCCAGGACGTCTGGCTCTAGGTGAGTGATCACACCATTGCAATTATCTGGGACATGAAGATCTTTTTGGTATAGTTTTTCTGTGTATTCTTGCCATCTCTTCTTAATATCTTCTGCTTCTGTTAGGTCCATACCATTTCTGTCCTTTATTGAGCCCATCTTTGCATGAAATGTTCCCTTGGTATCTCTAATTTTCTTGAAGAGATCTCTAGTCTATTCCATTCTATTGTTTTTCTCTATTTCTTTGCACTGATCACTGAGAAAGGCTTTCTTCTTATCACTCCTTGCTATTCTTTGAAACTCTGCATTCAAATGGGTATATCTTTCCTTTTCTCCTTTGATTTTCACTTCTCTTCTTTTCACAGCTATTTGTAAGGCCTCCTCAGACAGCCATTTTGCTTTTTTGCATTTCTTTTTCTTGGGGATAGTCTTGATCCTTGTTTCCTGTACAATGCCATGTACCTCTGTCCATAGTTCATCAGGCACGCTATCAGATTTAGTCCCTTAAATCTATTTATCACTTCCACTGTATAGTCATAAGGGATTTGATTTAGGTCATACTTGAATGGTCTAGTGGTTTTCTCCACTTTCTTCAATTTCAGTCTGAATTTGGCAATAAGGAGTTCATGATCTGAGTCACAGTAAGCTCCCGGTCTTGTTTTTGCTGACTATATAGAGCTTCTCCATCTTTGGCTGCAAAGAATACAATCAATCTGATTTTGGTGTTGACCATCTGGTAACGTCCATGTGTAGAGTCTTCTCTTGTGTTGTTGGAAGAGGGTATTTGCTATGGCCAGTGTGTTCTCTTGGCAAAACTCTACTAGACTTTGCCCTGCTTCATTCTGTACTCCAAGGCCAAATTTGCCTGTTTCTCCAGGTGTTTCTTGACTTCCTACTTTTCCTATCCTATAATGAAAAGGACATCTTTTTGGGGTGTTTTTTCTAGAAGGTCTTGTAGGTTCTCATAGAACCATTCAACTTCAGCTTCTTCAGCATTACTGGTTGGGACATAGACCAGTCAGAAACATAAAGCTCCTAGAGGCTAACATAGGCAGTGCGCACCCTAACATAAATCACAGCAAGATTCTCTGTGACTCACCTCCTAGAATAATGGAAATAAAAATAAAAATAAACAAATGGGACCTAATTAAACTTAAAAGCCTTTGCACAGCAAAGGAAACTATAAATAAGGTGAAAAGACAACCCTAAGAAAGGGAGAAAATAATAGCAAATGAACCAGCTGACAAAGGATCAATCTCAAAAATATACAAGCAGCTCATACAGCTAAATACCAGAAAAGCAAACAACCCAATCAAAAAGTGGGAAGAAGACCTAACTAGGCATTTCTCCAAAGAAGACATGCACCTGGCTGATAAACACATGAAAAGATATTCAACATCGCTCATTATTAGGGATATGTGAATAAAATCCTCATGAGGTATCTATCACCTCACACCAGTCAAAATGGCCATCAGCAAGAAATCTACAAATAATAAATGCTGGAGAGGGTGTGGAGAAAAGGGAACCCTCTTGCACTCTTGGTGGGAATGTAAATTGATGGCACTATGGAGAACAGTATGGAGATTCCTTAAAAAACTAGGAATAAAACTACCAGATGACCCAAAAATCCCATTACTGGGGATACACTCTGAAGAAACCATAATTGAAAAAGACACAGGTAGCCCAATGTTCACTGCAGCATTATTTACAATAGCTAGGACACAGAATCAATTTAGATGTCCATCAACAGATGAATGGATAAAGAAGCTGTGGTACACATGTACAATGGAATATTACTCAGCCACAAAAAGGAATGCATTTGAGTCAATTCTAATGAGGATAAACACAGAGACTATTATACAAAGTCAGAAAGAGAAAAACAAATATCATATATTAACGCACGTATATGGAATCTAGAAAGATTGTACTGATGAACCTAATTGCAGAAAAGCAATGGAGACACAGACATAGAGAACAGACTTGTGGACACAACAGGGGAAGGAGAGGAAGGGACGCATTGAAAGAGTAACATTGAAACGTGTGCATTGTGTGTGTGTGACACTACCATATGTAAAACAGATAACCAGTGGGAATTTGCCATATGATGCAGGGAGCTCAAACCTGGTGCTCTGTAACAACCTAAAGGGGTGGGATGGGGTGGGAGGTGGGAGTGAGGTTCAGGAGGAAGGGGATATATGTGTACCGATGGCTGATTCATGCTGATGTATGGCAGAAACCAACATAATATTGTAAAGCAATTTTGCTCCAATGATTTTTTTTTAAAAAATGAGATTAAAAAAAAGAAAAAATAGCATTTACATTAAAAAAAAATAAAGTAAAAATTACAACTTTGAAAAAAAAATGAGAAAATTATGAAAGGACATGTTCCCCAAGAGGATACACAGATGGCAAATACATGAAAAGATGTTCACATCATTAGCCATCAGGGAAATGCAATGAGATATCACTATGTACATATCACAACAGCTAAAATATAAAATAGCATTTGACAACATCAAATGCTGGTGAGACTGCAGAGAAGCTGGGTTGCTCATATATCACTAATGGAAATGTAAAATGACACAGTCAGTCCAGAAAAGAGTTTGGCAGTTTATTAAACAACAAAATATGCAACAGTAATTACACTCCTGGGCATTTATCCCAGAAAAACCAAAATTTAGATTCAAACAAAAACCTGTACATGAATGCTCACGGCAAGTTTATTTGTCATACCAAAAAACAGAATCGGCTCAGATGTCCTTCAAGAGATGAATAGTTAAACTGTGGCACATCCAAATGACAGACTCAGTAATAAAGAGCTGCCACTACTGATGCACCCTGATACAGCAAGCTGCATGTAAACCCGGAGATTTACAAAGCCAGTCTCAGATAATACACTACATGATTCCATTCATATAACATCCTTGAAATGACAAAATCATAGAAATATTGAATAAATCAGTGTTTCCCAAGGGTTTAAGGAGGGGGTGAGGGCAGGAAGAGTGTGGCCATAAAAAAGGCAACGTGAGTTATTATGGTGAGGAAAGCATTCTATATCTTGACTGCACCAATGTCAATATCCTGGCCATGATACTGAGCTACAGTTGTGCAGGAAGTTACCATCAGGGAAACTGAGTAAAGAGCACATGGGATCTCTGTATGATTTCTTAAAACAGCACATCAATCTACAATCATCTCAAATTAAGTTTAATTTTTTAAATAATTAACTGACTAGAGATGAATCACAAGCATTGTAAGGAAGGAGTCCTGGGCATGGATCTAGGTGAAAAGCAGGGGAAAGGTAGATGAGTTAGTTAGGAGTTTATTGTATGTTTGCAAAATACAATCTGGGCAAAAAGACCATTCAACAAAAACTCAAAAGAAACCACAAGTACGCAGCCACCTGCTGACCGCACACCAGCGTTGCCTGGAGTTCCATGGAGGAAATGTTCTCTTACACAAAAATGGCTGTTCCTGTGACAGTCTGATAAAATCCATAATTACTGCCAAATAAGATTTCCCATTCTGAAGCTTTCAGGACACTATTAGGCCCTGCTTGAGTGAGGCCCGAGTCAATAGTGCCTTCACACCTCCCAACAGTGCTGCTGACCACAGACTCGCCTTCTGAGGCTACTCCAACAACATGTGTTCAAAGGTCATAGACAGAGATGCTAGGCCAAATGTCAGGCAGGGATGTTAGGCCTTGTATTCAGTTTCTTCTTCCCATCTCTGGGATGCAGCCTTTCACACTGAAATCACACGATATCTGCATTCTACAAGAAGCCTGGAAGTCAGGACATTTGACCAGGTTAAATGTGACACATTCTCTTTCCAAATCTTTAAGCTAAAGGCTGCAAATTGTTCCCCTCAGGCCAAGTTTTTAGTGTCTGACTTGAGATCCTCTGCATTTCAATCTAATATGAACTCTTTAGCAATTACATGGAAAACAAAAGATGGAAATTCCAAGGAATGAGTCCTTCATTACAGAAAAATCAAGATTCTTAAGAAAACTTCCCAGACCAAAAGAGTACTTTGCATCCAGTAAACTGACAGTCTTTTCAGAGAGCAATGACAAATGACTAATGATTTGTGTTTATCAGAAAGATTCCCAGAAGACTGACCCACCGTCCCCCTCAGAAGGGTTCTGGGAACTGATTCAGAACAGAACAAGTGGTAACAGCATGGCTCTGATGAGCTCCACGGCTGTCATTCTCAGAAGAAAAAGTATTCCAGGGATCGTGCAGAATATTTCTCCTCTGGGAAAGTGGTTAGTGTCCACCAAACGGAGAAGTCTCTGGGTGCTGAATCAAAAGAGATGGGACACCAACCTTGTGTCCAGTCAGAACAATTGGGCCCAATGTTAGATGCTCAGTGATGCTTCAAAACCTTGCAGAGAAACAGCTTCAGCAGACGTGGAGACAGAAGAATGACCTGGTCTGGAGGTCTCAGTGACCACCCCTTGGTTAGTCCTCTCCCCTGCCTCTTTTCTACGATTATCAGCATGAGCATATGCTTCTAGTTTCTTCCATTCGATAAGTTTTGTACCATGGAAGCCTCCAAAGGCAGAGAGCTCACAGCCCTTCCAGAATGTCCTTCCTAAGAGTGCGACAACACCTGTCCCACATGCCCAATCAGACAGGAGTTCCCCCAAATGCAGACACACTCTTCCAAGTGTGATGTTGTTTGTTCACACTTTCCCTGCCTTCTCCCTACAACACTCAAGCTCTGCCCACACAAAAGTTCATTGTAAGCCATTACTGATGGAGTCAAAGAATGTTCATGAGCACAGGCGGATTCTGAAGGAAAATAAGTTAGGTCTTTCCCCTAAATGAAGAATGAGGAATTAAGACTGATTATCACATTTCTCCAGCACTTTCACTTCCAAAGGCCTCTCCTGTGCTTCTGAATCCTTACATTCACCCCGTGAGGGTGTTCTGCAAATGGGAAAATGTAGGTTCAGAGCCACGAGGTGACTCACACTGAGCCACACCAGGGCTGAGCAAGCAGGGAGCTGGGAGTGCAAGCCAGGTCGCCAGCTCCAAGCCTCCAAGTCTTTTCATGAATCTATTTGTACAGCCTGAAATGCCTTTCACAGAACACTGACATATGCCATCACATCCCATGCCACCCCATGAAATGGGAAGGCTGGTATTTTTCTTCTTGTACAGACTGGGAAAATAAACCCAGAGAGTAAATTATTTGCTCAGAGACACACAGTGGATGACAAAACACGACCACAAGCTCAGGCCCAGTTTCCTCAGTTCAGTTCAGTCCAGTCGCTCAGTCATGTCCAGTCCATGTGACTCCATGGACTGCAGCATGCAGGCCAGGCCTCCCTGTCCATCACCAACTCCCGGAGTTTACCCAAACTCATGTCCAATTTCCTAATTCGATGCTTTTCTTCTGTTGTATACTGACTCTTCATGAACTACTGTTTCTCCATAGGACTTATGAATGATAGCAACAAGCCATCTGTCATCAAAGTCACCACCTCCCATGATGGACCTTCCCCAGGACTTTGCAATTAAAGTCCTAAACCAGCCAGATTGGCCAGAGTCTATCTCCCTGAAGAGTAACCACTAATCCTCAGGCCACACCTAGCTAGATTAAGAAAGAAGCAGGACCACATCACAGTCAGTTCAGTCACTCAGTTGTGTCTGACTCTTCAAAACCCCATAGACTGCAGCACACCGGGCCTCCCTGTCCATCACCAACTCCCGGAGCTTACTCAAATTCATGTCCATAGAGTTGTGATGCCATCCAACATCTGTCATCCCCTTCTCCTCCCGCCTTCAATCTTTTCCAGCATCAGGGTCTTTTCAAATGAGTCAATTCTTCACATCAGGTGGCCACAGTATTGGAGTTTCAGCTTCAGCATCAGTTCTTTCAATGAATATTCAGGACTGATTTCCTTTAGGATGCACTGGTTGGATCTCCTTGCAGTCCAAGGGACTCTCAAGAGTCTTCTCCAACACTACAGTTCAAAAGCATCAATTCTTCAGCATTCAGCTTTCTTTATAGTCCAACTCTCATATCCATACATGACTACTGGAAAAACCATAGCTTTGACAAGATGGACCTTTGTTGGCAAAGTAATGACTCTGCTTTTTAATATACTGTCTAGGTTGGTCATATCTTTCCTTCCAAGGAGTAAGCGTCTTTTAATTTCATGGCTGCAGTCACCATCTGCAATGATTTTGGAACCCAGAAAAATAAAGTCTGTCACTGTTTCCATTGTTTCCCCAACTATTTGCTGGATGCCATGATCTTAGTTTACACTTACCCTGAAACCCTTCAGTGTCAAATGAATGTTACCATGCAAACTGATTTTTGCTGACATGGATGAGAGATTGCAACATTTCACTAAAAGCTCTTAAGTGCTTCTCTGCTTCACCTCACTCTTAACTCATGTTTTTTACCTAATGAATCACTGAAAAAAATAAAATAAAACCAGTCTTCCAATGGTCATGTATCTATAAATCAGTCTCTATCCTCACCCACCTGCCTCCTTCCTGTTTCAGCAGAGGAAGTGACTTCTTTCTATCAAAGGCCTATTTCTCTCATGTGTTTTGAATTTCATCCTGCTCCCCCTCCTCAAGTTCTTTACACCCCATGATTCCCCCTCTTTTGTTCCTATAAACCTCTCCTTGGACACCGGATCATTCCATCAGCGTCTTTAAACATCAATCAGCTCCCTTTTCTCGCTCAGTTCCTTTTGCTGCTCCCCTTTATAGCCAGACTTTTTGAAAGAATAATCCAAACACAGTGTCTCTACATTCTCCCCTCCAATCACCTTCAACACACCCCAATCTGACCACTGCTTCCACTCTCCAATCAAGTAGGTATTGTCAAGGTCACCAACAATCTCAGTGGTGCTAAACCCCGTGGATGCTTCCATCCTGATCTAACTCATGCCCTCAGGAACTGTTTACAGATGTTCACACCTCTTCCTTCTGGAAACACTCTCCTTGCTGGGCTTTCTTAATGCCACTCTCTCCTGCTGTGGTACCTCAAGGTATGCAGCTGACATATGCCTTCAAGAAAACTCCAGAACTAAACCACCAGGGAGTTCTGCTGCTTCTACCACCAAACACCTATGACTCGGGATCCATTCACCATTTTCCACCTCACTTCTACCACTACCCATATAGGAGATTATCAGTGAGATATTTTACATTCCTTTTCTCATAGTGATTTAAATGCAGTAAGTATTACTACACCTCTCAGTTCAGATGAACCACATCCCAGCTGCTCCACAGTCACACGCAGTCACGACACTGGACAGAACAAGTATAAACCACACCATGACATTGAACTCTAGGAATGTCCCAGACCAGCTTCAAGAGATGTAGGCTCGGATCTCAAAAGCAGATCTGGAATGGATAACCACACAACCAAAATACTGATTAAAAAACATGAATCACAAACGTGTATACATGGAACTGTGAAGCTGGGGGTGGTGAGCAGGGAGGACATTAGATAACAAAGACAGGGCTGGGGAAACCGTTAGGGACCGGGTGGCAATCAGTAAGTCAATCAAGATACAGTTCTAGCAGGCTGAACTCGGCAGATTCCCAGTCTTGATTTCACAGTTGATCAGTTTTAAGAAATCTATTTTATTGATGTGTAGTTGATTTACAATGTTGTGTTAATTTCTGCTGTGTAGCAAAGTGACTCTGTTATACATATATATATATATATATATATTATTTTTCATATTATTCTCCATTACAGTGTATCATAGGATATTGAATATAGTTCCCTATGCTATCTATATGGTAGGACCTTGCTGAGTATCCATTCTATATATAAGAGTTTGCTAACCCCAAACTCCTAATCCACCCCTCCCTCACCCCGCCTCCTCCTTGGCAATCACAAGTCTATTCTCTGTGTCTGTGAGTCTGTTTCTGTTTTGTAGATACGTTCCTTTGTGTTCTATTTTAGATTGCACATATAAGTGGTACAGCTGATCAACCTTAAGCAAGGCAAAGTCTCCAATATGCCTCAGTTTCCCCACCTGGAAAATGAAGTTATGTGTGTGTGTGTGTGCTAAGTTGCTTCAGTCATGTCTGACTCTTTGTGACCCTATGGACCATGGCCCTCTGTCCACTGGATTCTCTGGGCAAGAATACTAGAGTGGGTAGCCATGCCCTCCTCCAGATCTTCCTGACGCAGGGATTGAACCCATGTCTCTGACATCTCGTGCACTGGCAGGCAGGTTCTTTTCCACGAGTGCCACCAGGGAAGCCCAATACCAGGCAGATATTGTGAAGGGCAGATATGACTATAGATATAAATGTGTGTGTACATATGTAAATTATTCTTGCAAACAGTTAAGTAGTATTCAAACACTAGTATTTTTGTACAAATAAAGGATTGGTTCAGGAGATTCTCAGTGAGAATCAGGAAGGCTCCAGCTCCTATAGTACATCCTTTTTACCCAAAGGCTTGGGCTTCCTCAAAGACTGGGGACCAAGAATGACAAAACTAACATGGCCTGAGAAGAAAAATACACTGATAAAATTCATTTATTTGGGGGGAAAAAAGGACAAAATAGCTTCAGAGACCCCATCAAAGCTATGGACCTATCCTAATAAAAAGACCCATGGACCCTTGGACATCAGAAGTTACCCACAAGGATCCAAAGGTCCCATAGTTTAGAGCAGAAAAGAGATGTGCAAACAAACTGTGAAAATATAACACTTAATGTAGAAAGATACTCAATGGATAGAAGTACTTTAAGAGGAAAAGAGACAGCAAATTGATTTCAGTCATCAGAAAAGCTTGGAGGTGAGGTGACTGTCTCTATCTCCAGACAGACAAAACTCTCGACATTTCCAGCAGGCCATGTGTACGAGCCGGGACAGCTAACGGAGGTGGTGTGAGAACTCAGTGTGGGAGAAGCCTGCGCTGCTGAGGCAGAGTAAGTCTTTGCTTTCTCTTGTGACTCTTCTCGTGTGGTGGTGGCAGGGGTGGGGAGGAGAGGGAATACAGAGAGGGTAATATTGAGAAATGAAGCTAAATATAAGGGAGGAGGTCAAGCCTTGATGTGCTGTTTATGCAAAGGTAATACCTTTAAGTAAGGGAGGTGCATAATCAAATCGCTCTCTGCGAGGATAATCGGGCATCAGCATGGAAGAAGGATCAGAAGAGGCAAGTCTAGAAGCACAGGGAGACCTGCTACGTGACGCTGAAGAACCCCAGGAAAGACAGGATGTGGGTTTGAACCAGGGAGCAGCTCAGGGCAGAGACACTTGCAAAGTCTCCCTGGGAGCCTGAAAACCGGGCCAGTCCAACACAGCCGGGAGGAACCCCAACAAGAGTCGAGGGGCCAGCCACCTCAGGACCACCATCTCACGGGGGACGTCAGCGTCATCTCCCCGGATGATGGCAGAAGAAACCAAGCACAGAGAATGGGAAGTTCCTCTTTCAGGGCAGCCCTGGGGGACTCACCACTTTACCTTCCACACTGGCTTCGTTTATTGATCAAGGTAGGCCACAGACAGAGCCCGCTCCACGAACTCCACCGTCACCCTCATCCCTCACAGCTGCCTCAGACATCCTCCCACTGTGAGTGAAGTGAAATCCTGCTTTCCTTAAACCCCTTATTCCAGGCATGACCCCTCCCTCAGCACCTATACCTGCATCTCTTTCCCTTTCCTCAAGTTTAACTCCAAAAACCTCCCCTGTTTAGAAACAACATGGGTTTTTTATGGCCACAGAGTGAGGACAGAGTCTGTTCCCACCAGAAAAAGCATATTCAAATAAAAAGGGAGAGCTGGATGTTAACGAGACCCTAGCCACAGAATAAAGCCTCATTTGGGGCTTAAGACATCTGAGCTAAACACGTGCTTAATTCCCATCATAAACACCCTTCTCCATAAACCCGGCAGGCTCTATTTTTAGAACTTTTTCCATGATGCACTTGGTCTTTAATGGGAGAGATAAAGGCAGTGGGAAGCAATTAAAAGTATTAACCAATATACTTTATGTCACAATAGAGCACCAGCCCATGACACTCCACAAATATAAGCCCATAGTAAAATGCAACTGGGCAACATTTTTTTCTCTATTTAGCTGAGGAGTACTTCAGTGGTATTCTTTTAACTTTGTATTTTGAATTCTTCAGCTACATTTTTAAAACTCAAGTTTTTGAGTATTAGTGATGCGGTGGAGTCATGGAAACACTGCCATCGTTATCAAAATCAGCTACAAATAGTTGTCCATTATCCACGATCGAGGCAGACAACTTTCAGGTGGGGAGGAAGAAGTTAAAAGTGAAAGGGCCTACCAAGTGTCAGGCACTGAATTAAGTGTTCGCATCCTTCTTCATTCATTCATTCCTTTAATGAACACTTACCAAGCACTTACTGGGTGTTGGTACTACGTTCAATGGTAGAGATGTAGAATAAATAAGAGAGAGACTGTCTTCACGGACCTTTCATCTATTGGAGGAGGCAAATATTAAACAGCAGCATTCCCAGGGCATGAGAGCTCAAAGGGGAAACTGCCCACGGCAAGGAGGGCCTCTGAAAGTGAGGTTCATCTGCCTGAGGTGGGACAGGGCAGGTGGGAAGGCCTCACAGGGAGGTCTGATGTCCACCTTGGGGCTTAAAGGATGGGCAGGAACTAGGCCAGCAGAGAGACACAGCAAGAGTTGCAGGCAGAGGAAGGGCACTTCCAAGGCCCCAGGGACAGTCTGACAAGTGTGCATGCCCCTGGCTAACCCAGTGTGAGCATAGAACTAGGTCAGGCTAGAGAGGGGAGTTAGGTCTTGTAAGTCACAATGTAAATTTTAAAATTATCCAAAGAAATAACAAGACAATGTTAAAGGAGTTTTAAGCATTGAGCGATAAGATTGGACATGTCTTTGGAAGCATCACAAATCCTCATGATGGTCTTTCAGGGTAGGTAGGCAGCATCTTTAATTTCATGAGGATGAGGAAAGATGAGTGAGGTTAAGCAACTTTTATAAAATCACACAGCTGGAATGCAGTGGAGTTTTGGACAGAACTCAGGTCAGTCTGACTCTGAATTCCTTCCTCTTTCCACTACATCATCCTGTCTCTAAGGGAAAAAAACCTGCAAAAAAAATCCTTAAACCTCAATTAAGCTGTTCATTGACAAGTTTTTTTTAATCAAAATCAAGTGTAGAGTTGATCCCTTGTATCACTTAACATGTGAGTTTTCCCCTACCTGCTTGAATAAACGATATGGCCCTCCTAGGAAAAATGCAAACAGTCCCCCTATAAGACCTCAGCCCTGAGTCCAGAGCACTGACTGGAAGGAACCCCGTGGCCCTGAGGGCTGGTGGAGCCACTAGGCAACCAGAGGCCATTAGTCCAGCCACACTTCAAAACTCACCGTCCATGTGCCATCAAACCATCACCCAACACACCTCCAGAAATGACAAACTCATACCCAGGCACAGCTTGTGGCATATTGAGATAGTGTGAGTATTCAAAAAAGACTCTCTATGAGAGACAAAATGAGCCCCAAACCCAGGTAACTGTGGCAGAAGTTCCTGTTGCCAAAGTTACTAACATTTTCACATACAAAACAACAGAATACGATGTTGCATGGTGAGACGCCGCTGAGTGTTGTCACTTTCCCGAGTCTGAAGAGTCAAATGAAGTCAACACTCCCCTGCTCTGCCCCACCAAAAAATAGTGGAGTGGGAAATGTCAAGTTCAAGGCACATACAGCCTATTTCTCAGAAAAAACACCTTTGTTCACATACAACCTGGCAGCCTCTACCAGTGATTCTGGCTTGAGGGACCCAAAAACTAGGGACCCTAATACTGGCTTCCTGGTGGCTCAGTCGGTAAAGAATTCACCTACAATGCAGGAGACCTAGGTTCGATCCCTGGGTCAGAAAGATTCCCGGGAGAAGGAAACAGCAACCCGCCCCAGTATTCTTGCCTGGGAAACCCCATGGACAGAGGAGTCTGGCGGGCTACATAGTCCGTGGAGCCCTAAAGAGTGGGACAGTGCGCACACACACTGCTCGCTTGGCCTCCACAGACTCTCCCTCAGCCGAGGACAGCACACCTGCTCGTCAGCGGGGAGTGTGGGGAGTAAGTCCAATAAGCAAAGTTCTGGTCTCTGCGGCTCTGACCAGCTGCCTGCGAGGTGGTCGGCGCGGGGCCGTCTCGTGCTCCTCACGCCCGTCCTACTGACGGGCGGCCATGACACCACTTTCGTGCACATAAGGAAGGCAGCTTCTATATTTATCAGACCAAATCCTTGCACAGTCATTGAAAAGTAGGTGTTATTCCTTTAAAAATTAACGGAAATGCTAAAACTTAAGACTGAGTAAAAACTGACAGCAATTAATACTGGTAACAGTGAGAGAAGAAAGACATTGGCAAACTGGCATAACCCTGTGTGAACTTGGCAGTTTCTATCCCGGTTTAAAATGTTTCTACCCTCTGTCTCCTTAATTCCACTCCCGGTAGTCCATCATTTTTATACTAGCACGAGTATTCAGAGAGCTAACCATCAGTGGAAGGGACTAAGTAAGAATGGTAAGCTGTCCATCTATACCCAACACACTGAGACACTGTTTTAAAAACTCAAACAAACGTTTCAAAAGAAATAATAAAGCTCAAAATCTTAGGCGCCAGAACAGTAAGAGGAATGCAAACCCAAAGCTGCCAGTGGGAGCTAAAATGAAACAGCCCAGGAGTTTTTCAGAAACAGGGCTTATCAGAGCTGGGTATGCGCTGGAGGGAACCAAAGGGAAACCATGTGCTCTTGCTGGGGTGGCAAAGGGCTGCCCTGACAAAGACTCATGGAACAGAAAACCATTAACCATATCTCAGAGACATAAAAAAGAAACTGGTCATCTGTCTGGCCTTTGGGATAGAAAAGAATTATATGCAAGAGATCAGAACCCCAAGTACATGCCATATACGAGTGTGGGGCCAAACTCTTGCTGGTCACACGGTTGGGAGCCCCAGGGCTAAAAACATGTACAGGAAAGTTGGTCTGAACCAGGTGAAAATTTATGAATCTGGTGGGCAAACTCAACCACCACATCTAGATGCCTCATCAACTGGGGACCCACTGGACTCCCACCAGCAATTTCAGGTCGTGCATAAGCTCACTCTAAGAGGAAAGTAAACACCAAACCAGAGGATTTAAAGTAAGCTGACCAAGAAAATAGCATCTACGTCTCTGAGTAATAACTCACTGATTAAGAATTATGAACCACACTTTTGGTTCAAATCTATTCTGATATTTGAGTATTAACATATTCCTTGAGGCTTTGAAGAAACCTATTCAAAATGCATGAAAACTCTAAGACTCTTAGGATTCCTCATTTACCAAATATCACAAATTCAGAGGTTAGAAGATTTGAAATCAATCATAAAATATTTCCATTATTCTGAAGATGTGAATTATAATTGTTGTATCTTTAATATTTACTTTAGTGAGCTTTAATCATAGAGTGATTTGAAATACCATCGTTTAAAAATTCAATAACTATGATTCTTTACCATAATCAAAGTTGTATGAAGATAACCAGACACAGTATGCATAATTTGTTGTTATTTGCTATCTATCATGGTTTGCTTCATAGATTTCCTTGCAACCAAATACTATAAACTACCTAACCAGTATTTCAAATGGTTTCAGATTAACTGACTTAGATCTAATACTATCAAAGGTATATTTAACAGGTGATCAGCTAAAATTTATAAGTAATGTAAAAATCTGAAGTAGCATAAATTACTCTTCCTAATTCTATTTCCCTGTATAACATAAAATGAAATAAATTTTAAGGTTGGATGTATGAGACAAGTGCTCAGGGCTGGTGCACTGGGATGACCCAGAGGGATGGGATGGGGAGGGAGGTGGGAGGGGGGATCGGGATGGGGAACACATGTAAATCCATGGCTGATTCATGTCAGTGTATGGCAAAAACCACTACAATATTGTAAAGTAATTAGCCTCCAACTAATAAAAATAAATGAGAAAAAAAAAGAGTTTTTTTAAAAAGATAAAGTAAGCTGACATCTCTACATACAGCTGGTTCACTTTGTTGTACAGAAAAAACTAACACTATAAAGCAATTATACTCCAATAATAAAAAAAATTAAGCTGACATTCTAAAGCAATAAAAAAAGGAAGAAATATTAACAGAACTCAGAAATTGAGCAAGAGACATGAACTGACATTTCACTAGGATGGAAATATGGTTGGAAAACAAGCTCATGAAAAGACAGTCAATATCTTTAGCCATTTAAAATGCAAATTACGACCACATTGAGCTATCACTACTTACTTACTAACATGTTTAAAAAAAAATAGTGGCAATGTCATGCTGGCAAGGACAGAAACTGGATGTTTCATATGTAAAATGGTACAACCAACTGCAACTGGCAAATAGTTTGGAAGTGTCTTACGAAACTAAATACATACTCACATGTATATATTGTACAAAGGCACACACACACACACACAAATGAGTACATATAAAGACTGAAATGTAAAGTACATGAAATCTGAATATGATCTTTAATTAACAATATTCTAAACATGTTGATTTTGAGCATGCTCAAAATTCTCCAAGCCAGGCTTCAACAATACATGAACTGTGAACTTTCAGATGTTCAAGCTGGTTTTAGAAAAGGCAGAGGAACCAGAGATTAAATTACCAACATCCTCAGGATCATCGAAAAAGCAAGAGAGTTCCAGAAAAACATCTATTTCTGCTTATTGACTATGCCGAAGCCCTTGACTATGTGGATCACAATAAACTGTGGAAAATTCTGAAAGAGATGGAAATACCAGACCACCTGACCTGCCTCTTGAGAAATCTGTATGCAGGTCAGGAAGCAACAGTTAGAACTGGACATGGAACAACAGACTGGTTCCAAATAGGAAAAGGAGTACGTCAAGGCTGTATATTGTCACCCTGCTTATTTAACTTATATGCAGACTACATCATGAGAGATGCTGGGCTGGAAGAAGCACAAGCTGCAATCAAGATGGCCAGGAGAAATATCAATAACCTCAGATATGCAGATGACACCACCCTTATGGCAGAAAGTGAAGAAGAACTTCACAAAGAGCCTCTTGATGAAAGTGAAAGAGGAGAGTGAAAAAGTTGGCTTAAAGATCAACATTCAGAAAACTAAGATCATGGCATCTGGTCCCATCACCTCATTGCAAATAGATGAGGAAGCAGTGGAAACAGTGACTGACTTTATTTTGGGGGGCTCCAAAATCACTGCAGATGGTGACTGCAGCCATGAAATTAAGACGCTTACTCCTTGGAAGGAAAGTTATGACCAACCTAGATAGCATATTAAAAAGCAGAGACATTACTTTGCCAACAAAGGTCCGTCTAGTCAAGGCTATGGTTTTTCCACTAGTTATGTATGGATGTGAGAGTTGGACTATAAAGAAAGCTGAGTGCCAAAGAATTGATGCTTTTGAACTGTGGTGTTAGAGAGGACTCTTGAGAGTCCCTTGGACTGCAAGGAGATCCAACCAGTCCATCCTAAAGGAAATCAGCCCTGAATATTCATTGGAAGGACTGATGTTGAAGCTGAAACTCCAATACTGTGGCCACCTGATGTGAAGAGCTGACCCACTTGAAAAGACCCTGATGCTGGGAAAGATGGAAGATGGGAGGAGAAGGGGACAACAGAGGATGAGATGGTTGGATGGCATCGCTGACTCAATGGACATGGGTTTGGGTAAACTCCGGGAGTTGGTGATGGACAGGGAGGCCTGGCATGCTGCAGACCACGGGGTCACAAAGAGTTGGACAGGACTGAGTGACTGAACTGAACTGAACACATGTTGATCTCCTATAGCTATAGGTTACACTGTATACTATTAGACTGTAGTTATATAAGATGCTACCCCTGAGGGAAGCTGAGTGGAGGGTACACAGCACCCTGTGTACCAGTTTTGTAACTTTTTATTGTTATTTAGTTGCTCAATTGTGTCTGACCCTTTGCGACTCCATAGACTGCAGCCCGCGAGGCTCCTCTGTCCATGGGATTTCCCAGGCAAGAATACTGGAATAGGTTGCCACTTCCTTTTCCAGGAGACCTTCCTCACCTAGGGATTGAACCGCATCTCCTACATTGACAGGTGGATTCTTTACCTCTGAGCCTCCAGGGAAGCCCTGAACTTACTGTGAGTCTATAATAATTTTAAAATAACAAGCTTTCAAAAATTAATGTTGAGTATAAAATACAAATCATAAAATATTATATCATTTATGAAAACACATTTTTAAAACCACAAATCATAGTATATATGTTTATGAATAAAAATATAAGTAATAAAAATATCAAAACACCAATAGCAAGGAGACATACAGCTTTAGGGTAATGTTACCTCTGGGAATAGATTCTAAGAGGACCTCAACTTTACCTATAGTATTTTAATTTTTTTTTTGGCTGCACCATGCAGCTTACAGGATCTTAGTTCCCTGACCAGGGGTCAAACCCAAGCTCACAGCAGTGAAATTGCCAAGTCTTAACCACTAGACCACCAGGGGATTTCCATGTAATATTTTAATTCTTAAAAAAGAATTTGGAGTGAGAAATTGTCAGCATGTACTATATAAACAGTATAGGTAAATGAAAACTTGTTACTCTTTACTACTCTGAATGTCTTAAGGTTTTCTAAATTAAAACAAAAATACACATACAAAGAGGTTCATTGAAGCATTATGATCTGTAATAACCAAAGATTGGTAACAATCTAATTATGTATCAACAAGGGGACAGCTAACTAAATAGCTTTAGATATAGTTGTGCAATGAATACAAAGCAACCATTAAAAAGAATGAAAGGGATATGTGCTCTTAGGGAGATATCCCAAATACACTAGGAAGTGGGGGAAAGAGCAAACTGGAAAATAACACATACAGTATTATGACAACATTTTGCTTTTAAAAAATCAATATAAATATATATAAACACTATATATATGAAATATATATGTATATATGAATCCAACAAAAAACCTGTTTTACTTCTGAAAATTTCAATTTTTTTCTTACTGAGAAATGTAGGATGACATGTAATATCCTATTTCCTGTTTATTAGATACCCAGGCAAGAATACTGGAGTGGGTAACCATGCCCTCCTCCAGGGGATCTTCCCAGCCCATGGATTGAACCCAGGTCTCCTGCATTGCAGGCAGATTGTTTACCATCTTTGTCATCAGGGAAACATCTTATTAGTTTCAGGTGTATAGCATAATGATTCTTTATTTATATACATTGCAAAATGATGTCCACAATGTCTAATTAACATACATTGCCACGTGTAGCTACAAATCTTTTACTTGTAGTAAAAATGTTTTACTACTGTTTTGAATGTACAATACAGTATTACAAACAATAGGTACCGTGCTTCATCACATCACCAGAACTTATTTACTTTATAACTGGTAGTTTGTACCTTTTGCCCTACCTCATCAATTTCATTTGCCCTCACCCCCTACGTCTGGCAACAACCAATCTGTTGTCTGTTATCTATGAAGATCAGGAGTTTTTTGTTTTGCTTTGTTTTAGTTCCACATAAAAATAAGATCACACAGTATTTGTCTTTCTCTGTCTGACATATTTCATTCAGCACAATGCCCTCAAGGTCCATCCATGCCATTGCAAACGGCAAGATTTCCTTCTCTTCAGAAAATTTTTAAAAGCAAGATAAAGAACGAAAAATTAAAACAGTATTAAACTAACATTATGAACATTTACTGTATAATCAGAATCTGCCTTACTCTTCCCAAATCTGTGAGTACATATTCTTTTCAGTTGAACTCATTCCCTAAACTTGAAGAGAAGAAAGAGGAAGAAATGGGAATTCTTAGAGGTGAAATGACTGCAAGTGGTCGAGTGGGCTGTAATGTTTAATGCTGTTTCAGCCCACGATGCCTGTCACCTACAGGAAAACCAGCAGCACATTCGGCATTGACCTGATCTCCTTACAGTGAGATGGTGCCACGAGCTGTGGGCTGTGATGTGACTGAAGGGCTGTGCCGGCGCTCTAGCCATCACGATTGAATAGCCCAGATTTTATCCTGACCTGGGTCCCTCATAGGGAAGAGTGAGAAGATGTGACAGGAAGAGATGGTTCCCCTCCACATATTCCCCCGAACCATCTCATGAAGAGAGGAGCTGGCAGCAAGGAGTGGTCCCAGCCAGAGTGGTCCAGCAGGGTCACTCCTACATGAACACCGTAGGGTGAATCCTGCTGAGCGGGGCGGACGCTCACACACCGCCCGTGACTTCCCTTCCTATACAGGCAGAGAGAGTTAGAGCAACACGGTGGTAGTGGCCTCGGATCCTGCTCCAAGGAAGGGTTCTCTGCCTGGCTGTGGAGTGAGCCTTCACAGGGGCAGAAACTGGAGCTTCCCAAGGAGCCGCCCACCAATAACTGAGCAGGAAGGGGGTGGAGGGGCCTGGCCCTTCCTGATCTGTGTGGGGCTCCCCCAGCTGCCGTCTCTGCTGCAGTGCTCCCTGTTGGGCTGGCAGGGCCTCTCGCAGATCTGCACTGTGTCTGCTGCCGGCCCTGCCCAATGCTGCTTCCTCCTCCCTTTCTTTCACAGATGTTACTCAGCATCTGCATCGCAGAGAACTCAACCTGTGAAAAGGGTCCTCCAGCCCGATCTACGTACATTATATCTGCTAATCCCAAGCTCCCGCTTTATCCCTCCCCCTCCTTCCCCTTTGGGAATTGTAACTCCTGCTTCTAGAAGGAGGAGGATATAAGTAACCATTTTTAAATACACCAACTCAACAGACATGAGTTTGAACAAACTGGGAGAGAGTGAAGGACAGGGAAGCCTGGTGTGACACAGTTCATGAGGTCGCAAAGAGTCGGACATGACCTAGCAACGGAATGACAACATATCATGGGATTATGAATGATTCCTCTCCCCTGACATCTTGTGTGCATGATAAGTCACATCAGTTGTGTCCAACTTTTTGTGACCTTATGGACTGTAGCCCACCGGGAACTTCTCCAGGCAAGAACACTGGAGTGGGTTGCCATGCCCTCCTCCAGGGGATCTTCCTGAATCAGGGAACAAATCCACCTCTCTTTATATCTCCTGCATTGGCAGGCAGGGTCTTTACCACTAGCGCCCCTAGGAAACACCTGCCCCCCACCCCAATATCTTATACCACACTAAAGGCCTACTTACTGAGTTCCTTTCACCCAGAACATTATGTCTGGATTTTAACAAAAAGTAGCAAGACATACTGAAAGCCAAAAACAGAGTCTAAAGAGACAGAGACAGACCTAGATATAGCAGGGATGCTGGAATTATCAGACCATAAATTTTTAAAAATATGATTCATATGTTAAGGGTTCTAATGGATAAAATAGACAGCATGCAAGAACAGACAGGAAATATAAGCAGAGATGGAAATTCTTAGAAAGAACCAAAAAGAAATGGTAGAGATAAAAAATACTGTAACTGAAATAAAGAATGCCTTTGATGGGCTCCGTAGTGGAGAGGACACAGCAGAGGAAAGCATTTCTGAGCTTGGGAACATGTCAATAGATAGCTTCAAAACTGGAAAGCAAAGAGAAAAAGACAAAAAATTAAAGCAAAACAGGATGTCCAAGGACTGTGCAACAACTACAAAAGGTGTAACATATGTGAAATGGGAATACCAGAAGGAAAAGAAGGGGAAAAATGGAAGAAATAATGAAGCAATAAAGACTGATAATTTCCCCCAAATGCATGTCAGACACCAAACCACAGAGAGTGGAGGCTCAGTAAACACAAAGCAAGATAATGAAAAGAAACAAACAAACAACAACAACAAAAAAAACCCACTTAGGCATAGCATATTCAAACTGCAGAAAATTAAACAAAAATTCCTGAAAGAATCCAGGGTTGGGGGGAGTGGGAATAAGGGGTGGGGGTGAGGGGAAATCCTAACCTATTAGGAGGAAAGATAAAAATTACACCATAACTCCACTCAGAGACCACACAAGCAAGAAGAGAGTAGAGTGAAATATTTAAAGTGTTGAGAAAACAAACACCAAACTAGAACTCTATATCTGGGAAGATTATCTTTCAAAAGTGAAAGGATAAATAGATTTCCTCAGATAAAAATTGAGGGAATTAGTTGCCAGCAGAAATGCTTTGCAAGAACTGTATAAAGATCTTCAGGGAGAAATAAAATAATATCAATCATAAAGTTGGATCTACTTAATTAAAGAATACTGCATACTGCAGAAGGAATAAGAGAAGGTGAAAGAAAACTCTTCTTATTCTTAATTGATCTGACAGGTAACAGCTTGTTCAAAGTAATAGCAGCAATGTATGATAGTGTGTGTGTGTGTATGTATATAAATGCTTATGTACACCTAGGAATAAGTGAATCACAAGAATAATACAAGGGACAGGACAGAACAATTAGAGGAGTATTTAATTACAAAGTACTTGCACTGCTCATGAAGCAGTGTATTACAGGGTATGAATTCTCAATCGCTTCAGTCATGTCCAACTCTTTGCGACCCCACGCACTGTAGCCTGCCAGATTCCTCTGTCCAAGGGATTTCCCAGGCAAGAATATTGAAGTGGGTTGCCATTTCTTCCTCCAAGGAATTTTCACAACCCACAGTTTACAGTGGTCCCTCACCTGTGGACTCAACCAAGTGCAGATCAAAATATTCAGAAAAAGAATTTCAAAAAGTGCCAAAAAACAAAACTTGAATTTGTTGCTCTACCAGCAACTATCTTCACAGCAGTTACATTATATTTACAACTATTTACACAGCATTTACATTGTATTAGGTATTATAACTAATCTAGAGATGATTTAAACTATATAAGAGGATATGCTTAGGTTATATACAAACACATGCCATTTTATATAAAAGACTTGCACACCCTTGGATTTTGGTACTTGTGAGGGGTCCTGGAAAAAATCCCTTGTGGATACCTAGGGTTGACTGTATTTGAAAGTGGACTTGGAAAAAAAAAAAAAGTGGACTTGGATTACTTGTAAATGTATACTGCAAACTCTAGGGCAACCACTAAAAAAAAAGTTAAAAAGGAAGTATAATTGATATCCTAAGGAAAGAGAAAAAAATAGAATCATATAAAATGCTCAGTTAAAACCATAAAAGGCAAAAAAAGTGGAGGACAAAATAGGAACACAGAACCAAGGACAACAAACAAAAACCAGCAACAAATTTTGTAGATATTAATCCAACTATATCAATAATCACTTTAAATGTCAATGGTTTAAATAGGCCAATTAATACAGGGATTATCAAAGTGGATCAAGAAATAAGACCCAATTATATGCTGTCAATAAGAAACCCACTTTAAATATAAAGACACAAGTAGATTAAAATAAAATAATAAAGAAAGATTTACTATACTAATGCTAAGCAAAAGAAAGGGAGTTGCAATATTCATTCCTGACAGACCAGAAACTTTACAGCAAGAAAAGTTATCAGGGATAAAGAATGGCATTACAACACATGTGTCTTTTTCAATTATGATTTTCTCAGGGTATCTATGCAGCAGTGGGATTGCTGGGTCATACGGTAGTATTATTCCCAGTTTTTTAAGGAATCTCCACACCGTTCTCCATAGTGGCCGTATCAACTTACATTCCCACCAACGTAATGCAGAGCATTCTCTCTTCCAGCATTTATCATTTGTAGATTTTTTGATGTTGGCCATTCTCATTGGTGTGAGGTAATACCTCATTATAATTTTGATTTGCATTTCTCTAATAATGAGCGATGCCGAACATCTTTTCATGTATTTATTGGCCATCTGTATGTCTTCTTTGGAGAAATATCTATTTAGGTCCTCTGCCCACTTTTTGCTTGGGCTATCACATGTGAAAGAGATAGCTATTGGGAAGCTGCTGTCTAACACGGGAGCCCAGCCTGATGCTCTGTGATGACCTAGAGGAGTGGGATGGGGGAGGGGAGGAAGGCTCAACAGGGAGGGGAGATAGATCATTATGGCTGATTCGTGCTGTTGTATGGCAGAAACCAACACAACATTGTAAAGCAATTATCCTCCAATTAAAAAATAAATTTAAAAAGAATGGCATTACATAATGATAAAGGAGTTGGATTTTTCAAGAAGATATTAACAATCCTTAATACGTAGGCACCAAGCAACAGAGCAAGTATTAAATACCAGAGGCAGAAACTGAAAGAACTGAATACCTGAGGCAGAAACTGATAGAATTGCATACACAAGGCAGAAACTGATAGAATTGTAAGGAGAAATAGATGAATCCACTGTGATAGTTAGAGACTTAAACAGCCCCCTAACGGAAACGTGCAGATCCAGCAGGCAAAAATCAGTAAGGACATTGTTGAACTCAACACCACCATCAATCAAGTGGATATAAAGGACATCTATAGACTACTTCCTCTAATAGTAGCTGAATATACATTCTTCTCAAGCCCAAATGCAACATTTGCCAAGACAGACCACACACTGGGCCATAAAACACAACAAATTTAAAAGAGTAGAAATCAAACAATGTCTGTCCTCAGATCACAGTGGAATTAAGCCAGGAATCAGTAACAGAAAGACAGTTGTAAAATCACCAAATACTTGGAGATTAAACAACATTTCTAAATAACACGTGGGATCAAAGAAACAAACCTCAATAGAAAGTTTTAAATATTTTGAACAAACTGAAAATGAAAACACAACCTATCAAAATTTGTGGGATGCAGTGAAAGCAGTGTTTAAAAAGAAATTTATAGGGTTGAAAGCATATATTAGTAAAGAAGAAAGATCAAAAATCAATAAACTGAGCTTCCATCTTAGGAAGCTAGAAAAAGAAGAGTAAATTCAATCCAAACTAAACAGAAGGAAAAAAAAAATTACAGCAGAAATCAGTGAAATTTAAAACAGGAAACCATTAGAGAAAATCCACAAAACCAAAAGTTGGTTCTTTGAAAAGATCAATAAAATCCATAAGCCTCTAGCCAGGCTAATTAAAATTTACTAGCCCCTGGGAGAGGACCTAGATGTTTGCCTCATACTGACAGTCAGTCAGCACTTACTCATGTCAGACAGGTAGACAAAAACACCAACATCACTTCCTTTCTTTTATCCATTTCATCAATTAAGGGAAAAAAAACACTTATGAGCATCTACTATGTGCCAAACGCTGTTTTAAATGCTTGGGATATATCAGTGAACAGTAAATATAATAAATACGTAAACTGTATAGCTTCCCTAGTAGCTCAGAGGGTAAAGAATCTGCCTGCAACGCAGGAGACCTGAGTTCGATCCCTGGGTTTGGAAGATCCCCTGGAGAAGGGAATGGCAACCCATTCCAGTACTCTTGCCTGGGAAATCCCATGGACAGAGGAGTCGGGCAGGTTACAGTCCATGGTTTCGCAAAGAGTTGGACACAACTAAGTGACTAACAATTTCAATTTCAGAGTATATTGGGAGATGTTAAGTGGAGAATAACAGAGCAGGTTAAGGAGAGGATTAAGAGTTATCAGTATTTCTTATTTTACTATGAATGTTTGCATGTGTGTGTGTGTGTATTGGCATTTTATTTATTACTTTTATTTTCTTCCTTCTTATTCCTTTATCATCTAACACAAGATGTACTGATAGGAGTTAAGTTTATATCACACTGTTTAAGTTACAGGATGTCAAGGAGACGCGTGGATCTCACCCAAGGACTTTGCCTCCTCCTCTGGGGGAGGGTTGGTATGTTTTGATTACATGCAAGAGAATGGATACAGGTGTATGTATGGCTGAGTCCCTCTGATGTCCACCTGAAACTATTAATATCACAACATTGTGAATCAGCTATATTCCAAAACAAAATTAAAAGTTTAATTAAAAAAGATAAGAGGATCATGTTAGGTGGAAGTATGACTTTGTTATTGTCTTTCAGTCAGTTCAGTCACTCAGTTGTGGCTGCCTCTTTGCGACCCCATGGACTGCAGCACGCTAGGCTTCCCTGTCCATCACCAACTCCCAGAGCCTACTCAAACTCATGTCCATCGAGTCAGTGATGCCATCCAACCATCTCATCCTCTGTCATCCTCTTCTCCTCCTGCCTTCAATCTTTCCCAGCATCAGGGTCTTTTCCAATGAGTCAGTTCTTCACATCAGGTGGCCAAAGTATTGGAGTTTCAGCTTCAGCATCAGTCCTTCCAATGAATATTGAGGACTGGTTTCCTTTAGGATGGACTGGTTTGATCCCCTTGCAGTCCAAGGGACTCTCAAGAGTCTTCTCCAACACCACAGTTCAAAAGCATCAATTATTCGGCGCTCAGCTTTTGTCTTTATTTGGAGGTTAAACATGGTTTAAGGAAATGTACACGGGTGCCAAATTGACAAGGAACAAACCACAATGGTTAGTTTCATGTGTCAGCGTGGCTAGGCCATGATCCCCAGCTGTTCAGTTAAACACTAAGTGCTTCTGTGAAGATATTTTGTAGATGTGATTGACACCTACAATCAGCTGACTTTTAGGAAAGGAGATTACACTCTATAATCTAGATGGTCCTTATCTAATCAGTTGAAAGGCCTTGAGAGCAGAACTGAGGTTTCCCTGAGAAAGAAGAAATTGCATCCATGGACCTCAGCATCAGCTCCTCGCAAGAGTTTTCAACTGGCCAACCTGCCCTGTGAATTCTGTATGTGGCCAGCCAGCCCCGACCACCACATAAACCAACTCCTTGCAATCAATCTCTTCAGATGTAAATATTTCTACTAGTTATTGTGTCTCTTACTGACACAAGTAGCCACAAAAAGAAAATGACATTTGAGCAAAGACTTGCCGTCAGCGGAGGAGCTGCACACAGATATCTACGGGCAAAGCAAGCCTGTGCTGTGAGAGGAACAGCAGGAACGTGGCTGGGTGGGAGCGAGCCAGGTGGAAGGCGGCGAGAGGAGGGAACTTTATTAACCAAAAGCAGCATCAGGGACAGAGTACAGGCTGTGAGCTGAAAGGTCTCCTTTTGTTATCATAAGATGAGCCCACATCATGATAAAAATGATGCTACCGTCATCCAAGGGTCTCACCTGCTCTAACATGACACATATGAAAGTCCCCATTCCCACTACGGGCAGAAGGTTTTGGCCGCTATACATACAGGGACATCTTCTGTAGTCAACCCATTAGACACTCGGTGCACACATGCAGAGCCCCACTGTCAGCTGCACCATGCTGGGAGCATCTCCCTCCGGGCTATGGGAGCCAAGAGGCAGGTCAGGAAGCACCCTGCCTTCTGCTCACAGATGAAGAACTGATGGGCCACCACCAGGCAGAGAGACAGCTAAGTCTGGCATCTTTGGGTATGATGGAAATTTGCTGTCTAGAAGGTGCAATGCTCTTAACTGGTCTTACTAATTAACTAGGACCTTACTTGGTCTAGTTGGGAAAAATACCAGGCACCAACAAAAGGAGGGAGATGAGAGTGGTTTGCATGCAAAACCACCAAAGACAGACAGTAATCATGGGGGTGCATTAAGCCTGATCAAACATCTTGTCCCAGCTTCCCAGACTTTCACTTGTTCCAGCAAAAGGAGGAACATCACCACCATGAGTTTACTTTGCTACAAAGGTTATGGAAACAACAATAATATTAAGTATATTGATTATCCAGGAAAACTTTCGTAATCAGGCTTCCCTGGTGGCTCTGATGGTAAAAGAATCTGCCTGCAATGCAGGAGACTCAGGTTTGATCCCTGGATCAGGAAGATCCCCTTGAGAAGTAAATGGTTACCCACTCCAGTATCCTTGCCTGGAGAATTCCATGGACAGAGGAGCCTGGTGGGCTACAGTCCATGGGGTCACAAAGAATCGGACATGACTGAGCAACTAACACTTTCACTTTTTTTTTTCCACATGTTGATAATTTTATAAAATGAAGAAAAGGCAATATAATCCACTTTAAATGTACATATTGATTCTTAGATACATCTCAACTCCATTAGAGTGAAAAAATACACTGCTTAGGCTTGAGGAAATAGAATATTTCTTAAATACAAAGAAGAGTTAAGGCAAGCCCATAAAAATTATAACAATGTTACCTGGTTAGTGGGATTCTAAGTGATTTTTATTTTCTTCCTTTTTGTTTCCTGTATCTTCTTTTCCTATAATAGTATGCATTGCCAAAATACCATATACCAAAGGTTTATAAGTAAAGCCCCCTTCATATATATGGCACTACTATCTCCTTCCAAGAGTCAACCAACACCTTTTATCTCAAGCAGCTTCAAATGGAGTTTGCAGTTCCCCGTTACATATGGCAAAGTACAAAGCTGCCAAGAGTTAGCTCACTTACCCAGAGTCACATATGGTGGAGTGCAGCTCAGCCAAGACAAGAGTCCGGAGTCCGGAAGGTTCCTTCCAAGCCAGCACCCTCCCTGTGGACCATTTTCCAGCCCAGGGACCCCCTGAAGTGAGGGGAGGGTTAAGTTGAACGAAGCCCTTGCCCTTACCTCGGCCAGCCGGGAGTGCTTGTGGACGTTCTCGCCTTTCTGCACGCTGGGAGCCAGCTGCTGCAGGACACCCCTGCTGCTGGTCAGCGCTCTGGTCAGCCGAGCAAACTTCCCCCAGCCTGGAGCATGCGGGAGACAGGAGAGACAGGTTCACCCGGGGCCTGAAGGCACGCAGACATTCACACCGCGAGTCACGGTCACCCCACCCCACCCCTCCCTCTTGCGCAGCCGTGAGTCACTCAGCCATCCTCGGCGTCAAAGCTCACTGCTCAGAGAAGCCCAGGACTCGCTGAAATCTGGGCGGCAATGGACTTTCACTTGATCTCAATCACAGCTCTGCGGTGTAGGGAAGGCAGGTCCTGATGGCAGCATTGTTTTACAAATAGGGAAACCGAGGGCAGAGTGTCTAGGCAGTTAAAGAGTCTAGAACTCAGATCGCTCCACTCTGGCCCAAGGCTTTTCTGCCAGATAATACCAGGCAATCGAGATGATTCTCTGAATGCATGGCTCAGGCTGTTTGTAAGCCCCATGCCGTCTGATCCTAGCAGAGACCAAGCTGGTTCTAGGTTTTAAATAACTAGACAAGCTAGTCACATGGTCATTCCATATACTACATTCTCCAAAGCCAGAGGAATAAGAAATGAATTTAACTCCTGGAGAGGTGGGGAAATAATACTGGTTGATTTTAGTCTGCTTTGGGATGAGGGAAGGATAGTTGATGGCATGTAGGTCCCCTTAAAACTCATTAAAACAATGAGCCTAGCACTGAACTTGGAGTAAAGAAATATGGATATAAGTCCCATCTCTGCCTCTAGCTTGCTTGTGACCACCAACAAATTGCTTAAGTTACCTGGGCCTCAGTTATCTCATCTGTAAAGTGGAACTTAAAATACTCTACCTACATGCTTTAAGCGCAGGATGCACTTTCCTGGGAAAGCAAACTGACTAAGTTTAGCAGGCTCTGAGTAGTAGTGGGCTAAAACAAACACTGTCTTGAGGCCTTCTTGGCCCTTTGGACTAGTTCCTCCAGGGAAAGTAAAACATTGGGCTTTTTCTAATCCTCCCACTCCATACTCCAAAATCTAAAATGAACAAGTGATCTTTACTAGGAATTTAAGATGCATGAGGGATGTTTTAAAGGCCCCCAGGATGTTTTAAATGTCCATTCCAACATCCAACAAGCCAAAATCTAAAATGAACAAGTGATCTTTACTAGGAATTTAAGATGCATGAGGCATGTTTTAAAGGCCCCCAGGATGTTTTAAATGTCCATTCCAACATCCAACAAGCCATCTGCATCAAGCTTATGACCATGGCAATCATCTCATGAGACCCCTGAAAGTCTGTAGGGGCTCTCCAAACCAAGTTTGGGGCTAGGAAGCTCCAAAGACCTGGATAGAGGTGTATATTAAATAAAAAGAGCAGGCAACTATTTCTATTGACAGCTAAAAGCAAGACTGGGCAATATTATATTTTATCCTTCAGAGTTTAGAAGTAGTCAGTGCCTAGCAGCAGAAATCTCGTTTACCAAACTTTACCCTGGAGCACCTTTCCAAGACAGACTGAGAATCCAGAGGACAATGGAGTCAAGCAGAATGATGGCTCTTTTTTTTCTGCACAACCTTTAAGGATCATAATCTGTACACATTTTTGTCAACATAGCAAAAATAGCAAATCAGGTCTTTTTATCTCTTCCAGAAGTTCTGGACTATAATAAAAGGTAGTGGCATTTTCATCCATCCCAACACCATTAAGTAGAGAAATGGGACTTGCTGGGGTCAGTGTGAAAAGAGGCCCATGGTGGTTGGGCTGCAGGGAGTCCTGCTAGTGTTGACAGAAGGGGACAGCCCAGACTCTCCAGGGGCCTTTGACATCTTCCCCCAAATCGGCCATTTATGAAAGTGTTCGTTGGAATTCGCTTGTGTGAATCGTGGGCTAGAAGTTTTTAAAGTTTCTTTCGGAGTCAGGCTAGCCTTCAGCTCAAAACAAAGCTGGAAATGAATTCTGCAAAGCTCTTCAAGAGGAGAAGGAAGTCTATTTTTCAGGTGGTGAGAAAACAGTTGTGCACAAAAACAACAGCAAGGGCTCTTCACCGCCCCCCTCCCCATTCAGTCCTACTCATCACCACCACCACCACCTCCACCGCGACCTACACGCTGGGACCAATGGTAAGAGGGACTTGGCAGGGCAGATATCCCAGACCCCGCCTGGCAGGGCTTGGGGTCCTGGTCCATCCGATGGCATGGCAGAAACATCAAAAGAAAGATTCCTGGACTTTGGTGCATTTCCCCAGGCCCAGGCTAGTGCCTCACTCTAGCCCTGATTCTCTGCTCTCAGCTGACTGTGAGGGGCACAGGAAGGTGAGTGGGTGTTGGATGGGGAAACGGACAGGCAGCAGGAAACCCTCCATCACACCTCTACCAAGACAGGCAGCCTGCCTCTTCTGAAGGGAGGCAGCAAGTCCTTTCCCAAGTGCCACCCCATGTCGCTCTTTCTGGGCTCTAAACACTTTATATTAAGAATCATGCTGAGCCAGATGGAAGAACATCATTCATTCACATATTAATTCCAAACAGAACTACTATGTACCATCAAAGTGCCAAGTAACAGGGTTGCTAAGATGAGTAAGGTACAGATTCTGGCCTCAAAGGGCTTGTATTCTAGTAGAAAAGACTGATAAGTAAATTAAAAACCATGATATAGTAAGCTAAATTCTATAACACATGAGGACAGGATGCTATGGCCAAAACTGTCCAGAGAAGGCATAACAAATCCAGGCTGGGCTTTCAGGGAGGGCTTCCCACAGGAAGTGATACTAGAGCAAACTTTGCAAAGATGAGTAGGAGCCAGTTGAACTCATGAAGGAAAATACAGACAATCCAACACAGAAGGAACAGCACCCACGAAGGCAGAAAAATCATAAAGCAGGGTAACATGTCAGTGACAAGGAAGACCTTCTAAACAGCTAGATGAATGATGCATGGCATGCAGAGGGGAAGAGAATGCAGGCAGTGGCCTGAAGTGATGCTAAAGAGGTCATCAAGGGTCAGACCGAGAAGAACTTAGCTACGAGAACCTAGACGGCAAGTTAACAAATTTGAACATCAACCTGAAATCCAAAGGGAATCCAGTAAAGGAGTTCAAATATGGTGCGGGTATTTTAGGAGAGAATGGCAGTGTGGAAGTGGTTAACAGATAGACGAGCAGTCAGAATCCCAGGCAAGACACAATGAGGGCCTGGACCAGTGCTGTGGCCTGAGCCAGGAGACAAAGGGAGATTTGAAAACAGCTGCAGAGGTAGAATCAATGACTGCAGAAGGAGAGAGGAGGCGATCCAAGTGGCCTTTGGGTCCCCGGTTAGCCATGCAATATGGCTGATAGCCATAATGGGTGATAGCCATAATGGGTGATGGCCATGCAATAAGATCGCAAACATGGGAGAAAGTAAGTGAGACTGAGACAGACAAGTATATGACATCACTCATGTGTGGAATCTAAAAAAAAAAAAAAAATGATACAAATGAACTTATTTACAAAACAGAAACAGACTCATAGACATAGAAAACAAATTTATGGTTGCCAAAGGGGACGGCAGGGAGGAGCTAGGAGTGTAGGATCAACAGACACACATCGCTATACACAAAGCAGATAAACAACAAGGATTTACTGTACAGCACAGGGAAATACATTCACTTGTAATAACCTATAACGTAAAAGTGTCTGAAAAAGAGTTTATATGTATATACATGCATGTATTAATATATCTGAATCACTTTGCTCTACACCTGAAACTCACATATTACTGTAATTAACTATACACCAATAAAAATTTTAAGAAAACACAGAAGAGAAGCAAATGGGTTTGGTAGAAGATAAATGTACCATTTGGACCAACAATGTCCCTTACAGCAGAGCATCAGGAAAATCACTGCTGGAAAAACTCAATTTCCTATTGTCCGAGGGGCCAACTGGGAGAGAATAACTCAATGAGAATCAAGCTTAAGGTGATCTTGTTGAGGGAAACCACATGGTCACTTCCACAAGGAAAATAAGGCAGCTGGGAGACCCTCTGCCTTCAAGGAAGCCTTTCCCTGATACCACCTACCCCCAGCCAAATAGCCAGCTCCCACCTATGTACCCCTATTTGCCTTAGGCAGGCTCCCATTAGATTATTGGTTAGGCTTTATTGTTCTTATTTGCTTGCCTGTCTGCCCATCTCCTAAATAGACTATAAGGAGCAGGGTCTCTGTCTTACATTTCCTGAGGGTCAGCGTCGATCATAAAGCTAAACATCCCCAAAGACACCCAGTAAGTGTGTATGCTGAATAAACGTGGATGAAGAACAAATTGTTTTCTCCCATTGTCCTACTTCTATCTGGGTTTCCAGTAGACATAAAGTCCCAAAGGAAAAGTAGCCCATTTTATAAACTCTGTTCAGTTTTAGGAGGTATTTCTGCACCCACCCTTCCAATTATATCCCATTTGGGAGTTCAACAGGGAACTGAGCTCAGATGAAGAAATCCCCAGCTCAGGGTTCTTCTAGCTCTGTCTTAAAGGTCACCACATGGCAGGTAGGGCTGGGGGTGTTATGAGAAGATCAAAGCATCACAGGATCAGGCAAGATGAGAGGGGTGAGGAGGGGGAAATAAAGCATGAACGGAGGACAGGAGGAGGGGAATGCAGTTTGCAATCTAACAAGCAGCTAGAAAGTATTCACCAAGTCTTTTCTCCATTCTCAGTAAGGACAACCCTCTCTCCCTTACTTGAGCCCACACTGGCTACCGGCTTCAACTGGGACGAGTCCCCCACTAGGCTGCTTTAGCCCATACATCCCTGTATCCTCCCTAGGCCAGGAGAGATGGTTCTAAGATGAGCTGAAATTCCAGCTCCTCCCAGGGCAAGTCCAGAGATACTAGAAACGCAGACCTAGAGGCCCCTCCCTGGGAAACCACGTGGAGACACTTGGAAGAGAAGTTGCAGAGGACTCCTTAAAGTATTTACCCTTGCCCTGGGAGGGTGGAGGCTAGGAGGCCAGGATCATCCTAATCTGACGAGTCACGGGGTCCCTTAGAGGAGTTGGAGCCATAACCCAACACCCAGCAGAGAACAAAGGACAGAGGGGGACCACAGGCAGTGTGGACACTGCCGTGGTGTCCTCAAGCCTTCCTGCCCCCAGACCTTTCTCCTATCGATGTACCAACAGCCAAAACTCTAGGGTGGCTCTTCAAGCAGAAGTCACTACATCATCACCTTCCAGTCATCCTAAGGACAGAGAGAGAAAATGTGACTATTGGGGAGGAGGGGGCCTGTGCTATATATCTATTACCCTCTTTCTTCCCTGAGAGCACCGCATATGTACCCCCACGTGAAGCCTCGTGGAGAAGGGTCAGCAGTTAGGGCAGCTTGCCAGAGCCTTCAGCCCTGAATCCTCGACATCTTTGCCCTTTAAAAATCTCCTTCAGAGTTTTACATTCATTTTGTTGTCCACTCTTCGCTCATTTTTAACCCTGAATTTAGAAGTAAATGTGTGGATCTTTGAAAATGAATGTGCTCCTTTAATGTGAGATTATTCAGTGAGGTAAGAGAGCAAACAAGAGGGGTGACTCATCGTGGGGTGAACAATGTGGAAAAAAAACTCTGAGCCCTACACTCTAATTCTTCTCTACGCACTTGCCTGGTTTACAAGGGCGGATTCAACAGAGACAAACAGCCTGCAGCCCACTCCCAGTGATCCACAGTAACAGAAGAGCAAGAGATGGGGAACAAATGAAACCCCGGAGCATCCCTGAGTCTCATTTCAACCAAGAATTCCCACCTACTCTCTCCTTCAGCCTTCAAACACACACACATGCACACACACAGACACACACAGACACACACACACACGCGCGCGCGCATACACTTTGCGGCAACAAAGACCCAGCACAGCCAAAAGTAAATATATCTTTTAAAAAAGATGAATTCTGTGCAAGCCTGGGTCACCAACACTCAGACTTTTTATGCTAACTGAGGTGCTGCACTGAAAGCCCAGCTGGACCTGCTGGAATCTCGCAATATGAGAACACTTCCAAGGAGAAATGTCAAGTCAGGACATTTCCATCCACACATAACACCAGAGCTGTTACCAAACAGCAAAGCTAGCTTGACTTTCACCCCCTTGCTCCATGCCATTTGTGGGCACTTTTTTTTATCAGAGAACAAGGGAAACAGCCAAAAGATGAACAGGAAGGAGGAGATGAGGCAATCAGGTCTAGATAATTCATGAAAAGGGTCATGAGAACTTTTACACTAAATAAAAGAGCAGGCTTAGAGAGCTTACCCAGGGCCCATCACATGTGATTGGAGTTTAGGGCCAAAGGGCAGTTACTTTGTGTCAGATGCTAAAACAGTCTATCACCAATGATCCTATGTGTTCTCCCCTTTGTGGGTTGTTCATGGGAAAATGTGAGGCACCAACTGGCTTCTCAAATTACTGTTAGGATGCACGCATCCCACTCCCAAGCTCTGAAGTTAGGCACAAAGCGATCAGAGAAAACAAAGTCATTTTAAAGACAATCTGAGCATAGCTGACTTTAATGGGAAAACATCTCGTATTGCTATGCCAAAGAGCAAATACCTGGGGATTTTCTGGGGTTTTCAATTATCCATCCTTCCATTCCACCTCAAAGGTGAATTCTATGGGCTTCTGTGGTGGTTCAGTGGTAAAGAATCTGCCTGCCAATGCAGGATACATGAGTTTGATCCCTGGTCCGGGAAGATCCACATGCCATGGAGCAACTAAGACCATGTACCTCAACTACTGAGCCTCTGACGTAGAGCCTGGAAAACCGCAGCTATGGAGCCCGCCTGCTACAGCTGCTGAAGCCCGCACGCAGTAGAGCCCGTGATCCGCAACAAGAGAAGCCCCCACAATGAGAAGCTCACACGCCACAACGAGAGTCGTTCCCGCTCACCACAATTAGAGGAACGCCCGTGCAGGAACAAAGATCCAGCACAGCCAAAAGTAAATAAATCTTTTAAAAAAGATGAATTCTGTGCAAGCCTGGGTCACCAACACTCAGACTTTTATGCTAACTGAGGTGCTGCACTGAAAGCCCAGCTGGACCAGCTGGAATCTCGCAATATGAGAACACTTGCAAGGAGAAATGTCAAGTCAGGAGACTCACCCAGTCACAGAGCAGTGCATTTTCCATCCACAAGACATCTTCCCACCGTTATATTGGACCCTTGCAGCCAGAACTGCAGTTTACAGACTTATAACGAATAAGGCCTGGAGAATTATCATGCTTTTCCATCACCAACAGACTAATATAAAATCTGACCTCGTCCTAAACAGACCACCGTATCCACTTGGGTCAGAGGCACGGTGACATGATGTGTGGGAAGGTATAAACATATCTGCCATAGCATTTGAAGTGGGCAGGTTTATAAAGTACCGTCTTGGAGGAAACATTAAACATGACCCACCATCTGCATTCCTATATTGACGGCCAAAGAGTGTGTACTTGTGTGTGCGTGCACACACACGTATATTTTAAATTTTTAGGAAGCAAGCCATGTATTACTCCTGTGTACTTCACAGACAAAGAGAATTCATATCTGGTTCCCTTGGCTAACAGGGAATAGGGTGTGCGTGTGTGTGTGTGTGCACAAAAACTTTTATCCACAATGGAAAGACATGAGTGAGGCAGGACAAATGAAGTGGAGCATTTTTATGCCTGAAAAATAAACCTCAGTGAGTCTCCCTGCATCAGTCTGATTTGTCTCTTCTTTCAGGTTCCCCAAGAATGCCATGCGGACCCCTAGGCACATGTGGCGGGTGCTCTAGGTTGATTCAGCCTCTCCTGCTAAACAATCCCTTCTCGTCACCTGAAAATGTTCCAGTGGTGGTGATAAGAAAATGTTCTGACTCAACTACATTCCCTAGTTCACATTTTTCAGAGAAAACTTGCAAAAATAAGTGTCAAAATATCAGATTATCTTTAAAATGCTGTTTATGTGTTTACCCGGTTAAAAAAGTGAATGCCCTTTCTAGATGGTAACAGGATGACATGCATCATGAGTGAGTCTATCGCCCTGTGATAGCCACTGCCCTGAGAAATCTTCGAGTCAGAAACCAGAAATCAGGGAATCACAAATTTGCAGGAGAAAAGGAGACTGCAGGAGGCTGAGAGAAGTGGAGAGACTTTATTTACATCTGCTCTGGTCTTGAAACCGAAAGGCAGGCTGTCGTTGATTTGCTGAGCTATAGATAGTAAAAAAAAAAAAAAAAAAGGATGCACTGGTTTGCGTAGCATTGTGCTCTGAACTCTATAAAAATGCGCATCCAAACGTGGTGGGACTTTATACACCCTCAGAGGACACAGCCCCAGAGGGAGCAGCCAGGGAAAGCTTTTTATTTCTTCCTTTCTTGCCATTTAACAATCACGGTTTTGTCACATCAAGGATAATATGCCCCAGTTTTACTCTCCCTGAACTTCACCCCTATCTCTCTGCTGCATCTCAGAAAAATGCAAGGAGCAGGGTCTCAGGTAGAACTGGAAAATCAGCCACCCAGCCAGGAAATACTGCCATGAGAAAGAGCTCCTGGCCTCTTGGCTATCTTGGGAAAGAGTGCTCTGACACGTCCTAATTCCAGACTTCTGGGTTTGACAGCCTAATGGGCTGGACCACTTCAGGAGTATCGATGTTCTAGAAATCCTGAGCCGTCTCCTCTCCTCGGTCCCCAGTGTTATTCAAACAATACGTGTATGTGATACGGCTGAGGTGAGTGCTAAAATCTGTGGTTCCAGAGCTGATTAAATGACCCATATGGGAATGTTACTGAAGACTCTGGCCTCATTAATGCCATGTTTCCAATGAATTAACCAGCCACGGACCTAATCAACCACAGAGGTAGCGATGTGCTAAAATCTGCTTTAACACTCGGAAAATGCTAGAACTCAGTCAAATTTAAAGAAGTGTATATAGAAGTAAGATGAATGTGGTCATGAGCCACTCATTTGGTTAACTGACATCTGTCATGTGAAAACCTGCAAAGGTTCCAATGATACCAGAGGTGCCCAATTACCTTCTTCTGTCTACTTGGAAAGGGTTAATCTCCAGGGGTATGAAACTGATTAAAATGCCTTCCTAACCAAAGCTTTCTTCTTCACTTTCTTTTCCCTCAATGCATTCCAGAATGATACAATGCTTTACCCAACACAAATTAAAGTTTAAATCTTGGTCCTTGTGCAGAGATTGCTGTGGCAACCTCAAATTCTCTGTAACAAAGAGTCACACTAAAAAAAAATTAAAAATAGGCAAAAAAATAGAAAAGGTTTAAAAGTATTTGTACAAATCAGAATTACAAACCTTTACATGAATCATCTTCAATCGGCTGTTTGAAAGCAGTTATGTCACTGAAAGTGCAAAGAAATAAGACCACTTTATCCTGTTCATTTCGAATTGGAGCAATTTTCACAAAGAACCACACAGGTGTCCCTGAAAGAAATACCAAAAGGTTGGTCAGTAATTTGCACTCTCATTAGAGGGACTTACATAAGGCCTTGGGAACGAATCGGCACAAACATCAATTCACTTTTAGAATGGCTTAATTCCTTCAGGTTCTGGGGTTTTACACCACTAATTTTTCTTCTTGCTGGAATAAAAGTTTCATAGTAACTACTCAGTGGGGGAGGTTCTCCTGTTCAAATAATTCTGTAAGTACAGATTTCGTAACCCTTGTCAAATGGTTAGAAAATGGGTTGGAAATGCCTCCTGATCTTAGAGAAGTAACTGAGGTACAGAGACCTAAAGACTTACCTTAGGGCATATAGAGACCAAGCAAGGAGTGCAGGCCAGCTGGGTGGCGCCATCCATGGTCAGCAGACCACAGAACTCAAATTTCCATTACTGAAGGCTCCGGTGCCAAAATTTGGTTTGGGAAACCCATCACTGTGACTCAAATGCTTAATTGACCATGGGCTAGAAACTACGTTTCTAAGTCTTTCTCCCCAGAATAAAAAGCTCAAAGGTCCAACACGATGCAAAACGAGGACACACTAAGAAAGGAGGAAAATCACCACAATTCTCCCAGCCAAGGCTTCCCCAGAAAGGGAGGTCTCCGGAGGGGTTTGGGTTGCGATGACTTAGTGCTTTAGAAGGTTCGGTGAATGTGTTTCAACTTCCAAACCTTGCTCCTGGGCTAAAGTGAGGGATAAATGGGCTCTCCCAAAGCACTGTCCTAAACCCCAGGAGGAAAAGATGGGCTGGGCTCATGTGACTGACCTCTCAGACAGGTCACCTACTCTTGTATCTCTGGACAAATATCTGCACAAAATTAGTCTCTGGCTCCCCAAAAAAATAAAGAAGGAACAGAAATAGATGTTTTCTATCTACTGAGGACATCATAGCAAGATGCACCAACCTCTCCTGTGTAACAAAACTAAATAGGCCAACAAAGCAATGGTGGATTCACTTCCTCCAGTTCTTGCACCTAATTCCTAAAACACCATCTGGCTTATAAGAACTAAACAGCTAAGGAAGCTGTGGTACATATACACCATGGAATATTACTCAGCCGTTAAAAAGAATTCATTTGAATCAGTTCTAATAAGATGGATGAAACTGGAGCCCATTATACAGAGTTAAGTAAGCCAGAAAGATAAAGAACATTACAGCATACTAACACATATATATGGAATTTAGAAAGATGTTAATGATAACCCTATATACAAAACAGAAAAAGAGACACAGAAGTACAGAACAGACTCTTGGACTCTGTGGGAGAAGGCGAGGGTGGGATGTTTCGAGAGAACAGCATGTATATTATCTATAGTGAAACAGATCACCAGCCCAGGTGGGATGCTTGAGACAAGTGCTCGGGCCTGGTGCACTGGGAAGACCCAGAGGAATCGGGTGGAGAGGGAGGTGGGAGGGGGGATCGGGATGGGGAATACATGTAACTCCATGGCTGATTCATGTCAATGTATGACAAAAACCACTGCAATGTTGTGAAGTAATTAGCCTCCAACTAATAAAAATAAATGGAAAAAAATAAAGAACTGAACAGCTATTTGGCTGGGATACTGCTTTACATACCATTCTATAACCATTTTCAAATTAAAATACAGTAGATATTTCTCCATGTTGTTAAGTCTTAGAGAAGCTTCCTTTGCACAAGGCACTGGGCTCAGCATTTTACCTTTATTATTTTATTTTAGGAGACAGCAAGCAGATGGAAATACATTCTCAACTGGTCACCTAGGTCTCTGCCTACAGTCACAACAAACTCTCTACTATATGACACAGATAGATATCTCTGATTAACACTAGGATTAATCAATTTAACTTAACAGTTAAGTTAATAACCCCACCATGAATAACCCCACCATGTATGGTCAAACAGGCAGCAAATGGATCAGACAGGACTAAGTTCTCCTTAAATTTTGATTGTCTATATATTCATCCACAGTTAATTTTAAACCTCTATTGTCCCTTCCCTTTTTACCTACCAGTTTCTGGGTACTCTTAGAATATACCATAATGTCACCTTAAGAAAAATGTGTTTTGAAAATCAGTTTTGGGCAGTTCAGTGGTTAGGACTCCATGCTTTCACTGCCAAGGGCCAGGGTTGGATCTCTGGTTGGGGAACTAAGATCCTACAAGATGCATGGCACAACCAGAAAAAAAAAAATCATAGTAATTCCAAAATCAAGAAATATATGGTCTCTGAATTGTCCACTGTTTTTGGAAGGTCTGTGTTACTATTCCTCCCAGGATCCTCCTTAGAACCTGAAGTGGATTTTAACCCACTTTCAATTAAGCAACAGGAAACTCAAGAAAAATCATCATACCAGTTGAGCCTACATACACACAGCTCTCAGTTGTATCCTAGCTGATATAACAAAGAGGAAAAAAAAAAAAAAACACTTTACTTTTTGCTCTAAAGAAAACTAAGCTAAAAGCTATATTCTTTCAGCTGGGTAAATGAGAAAGCACACCCGATTTATCAAACTAGTAATAAGTCAGAAGACAGGCCCCCCACTCACGCTGTCTCATGCCAGGAGCCTGGTCTCGCTGGAATCCCCAGAACCAGCCCCGTCGTAACTGCCGCCTGTGGGCCTTCCACAGCGCTGCACCAGCCGGCCTGGTGTCTGCGAACTTGTTCCAGCTGGGCCTGTGCCATCTAATCTTTATGACCACCTAGACTGCTGACACTAATCCACATCTCCCAGGTCACAAGAGCCACTGTATCGGTGGGCAAGAAATGTTACAGCCATCAGCAGTTCCAAGCCACCATAAGTGAATGAAAGTGTTAGTCACTCAGTCGTGTCTGAATCTTTGCGACCCCGTGGACTGTAGCCTGTCAGTCTCCTCTGTCCATGGGATTTCTCAGGCAAGAATACTGGAGCGGGTAGCCATTCCCTTTCCCAGGGAATCTTCCCGACCCAGGGACTGAACCCAGGTCTCCTGCATTGGCAGGCGAATTCTTTACCATCTGAGTGAATCAAGGCTCCCAAAAGTGCCTGCAATCCAGCAAATGCTGTCACCCCTAACAGTGATTGCTGAAGAGCTGGGGGGCTTAGTGGGGGACAGGATATGAGAAATTAAAAAAAAAAAAACAAAAAAACAGTTTTTTTAAGCCAGGGTTTGGCCCTAGATAGCTTAGGTACATGTGAACGGAATGAATTCAGTGAGCCCAGAGGCTTGCATCTTCTCTTACAAAGAAAGCTAAATCGCTTAGCTTGATATTTGGTTTTCCTTACAATGTAGCAGTAATCTTTGATGGTCAGACTCCCTGCCCACTTTGTTGTGAACTTGTATATAACCTGACTCCCACTCCCACCTCCTCAGAGCAGTTTTCTCAGGGCTACTGAGATTCTGACCCCTGGATTTGGAGCCCTTAACATTCCCACCAAATAAAATAACTCTCAATTTTCAGACTGTGGCTAAGTTTTTTTAGTAGACAGCTGTGTTGGGTGGATAAGTCTGTTTGATTCTAGTATTCACTTTTAAAAACTCACCTTCCCACAGATATAAAATACATCCTCTAGGATCAGATTTACCAGTCATCAAGGTGATATTTGAACCTTCCTAATGCCTGAATTTCTCTCAATTGCTTCTGATCATGGACAGGGAAAGGAAATGTTGTGCATTGACCCCCGTCAAACCTTAACAGCTAAGGACTATTTCTTTAGGGCTCCCTGATGGCTCATGGTAAAGAATCCGCCTGCCAATGCAGGAGACATGGGTTCAATCCCTGGGTCGGAAAGATCCCCTGGAGAAGGAAATGGCAACCCGCTCCAGAATTCTTGCCTGGGAAACCCCATGGACAGAGGAGCCTGGTGGGCTATAGTCCATGGAGTTGCAAAACAGTGGGACACGACTTAGCAATGAACAATGACAACGAACTCCAAGGGCAGGAGACCTGATCTCTTCGTGTCTCGTGGTCCTGCATCCCTAGTCCAGCGCCATCCAGAGCAGTGTTACCCATGGAGTCATATGAGGCGACTATGCTGCTCAGCTCCAGGAGGTGCCAGCCTGGAGCTGTGAAAACACAACAAGCTCTAGAAATGCCTACTGAATTTCAAAGAAATCCTACTTCCGTTGTCTTCACAGTTACTCAGACCCGCCTCTCTCTCTCCCCCAGATTATCACTAGTCAAAAAATCTATGAAAGCAAGAAGAATGGGTTCAAATTTGTCATTTCTGAAATTTTTCCAAAAGAGAATATGAGTCCCTCCTAGGTAGCACAGACCAGTCATTTTAACCTTTCGCTTCATAAGAGGAAAGCATTTTTAGCTAATGAAACATTACTCAAAGTCTCAATATGGGAAACAGTTCTTCCAAGCAAACATGAAATATCCAGAGCCTGGAGCCCCACCCACTCAGGTTCCCTTACACCCTCCAGATGCACCCAGGGTATATTCAGAAATGTTTGTCTCCATTCAGATGAAGACCTGTCTGGGGGCAGAGGCCTGAGCAGTTGGCCTCTGGGAATCTCTTCTAGAGCCCAGATTCTAGAGCAGGATTTATTCCCTCAAGATACAAGAGAGACAATGAATGCACAAATAACACACACCCACACACAAAATCATCAAGAGGTTAAAATTCTGCCTCCTCACCCAAGTGGCTACCATGGGAAAACCAAAAAAAGCAAGTACTTAATGTCTTTTTTCTGCAAAAAGAACCAAGGGTCAATAATAAACTTTCTATTAAAGGAAGATCAATACACAAATCCAGGAGAAACAGATCCCACTGATGGCAAAGGCTGCAGCTCCTTTCTGGCTGAGGATGCGCAGCGGAAGGGCAGTTCCAGGTCAGGCTCCTCCTCTGGCCACTCTGTGATGGTCATCCCTTATGTTGCTCCCTTGCGTTGTGCACTAATGAGCCTGACAACCTAATCTCACTATAGAGCTTCTCAACCGCAACAGTCAGATAACAAAACAGCAAGGTGCAGGTGTATGACAGGATTTTTGGCCTCCATCAGTCTCCCTCCGACCCTGGATATCCTTTCAGGTACTTTCCATAGCCGGGTATCCAGGCCACATTCAAATTTAGATGACATGTGTGCGTGCTAAGTCACTTCAGTCATATCTGACTCTTTGAGACCCTATGGTCTGTAGCCTGCCAGGCTCCTCTGTCCATGGGATTCTCCGGGCAAGAATACTGGAGTGGGGAGCCATTCGCTTCTCCAGGAAATCTTCCTGATCAAATTCACATCTCTTATGTTTCCTGTACTAGCAGATGGGTTCTTTACCACTAGCGCCACCTGGGAAGCCCCAGGTCACATTCAAACACAACAGAATCCCCCAAGCCACTGTGAATGGCTCTTGGGAAGGGCTGTCCGTGCTGAGCCATTGGGATGAGTCCAGAAACTAGAGAATGGCAGTCTGCCCCAGGAAACAGACCAACAGGGTTTTGGTTAACTTTACTGAGACAAATGACAAATGTGAGAAGGTGAGAGAGGATAGGGGAAGTCGTGACCACTAGTCTTCAGGACATCTCATTCAGAATCCCAAGCTCTCTGTCTCAGCCCCGTCTTCACTTATTGTATGCTTTGGCCATGTCACTTGAACTTCCCTCAGAATCAGTTTCCTTATTTGTAAGACGGGGAAAATAGATCTACTTTAGTGTGTTAGATCTACCTTAGTGTAGTAGATTTACTACTTTGGTGTAACGGAGGAGATCTACGTTAGATCTACTTTAGTGTGTCAGAGTCCTGTCTGACTCTTTGCGACCCTATGGACTATAGCCTGCCAGGCTCCTCTGTCCATGGGATTCTCCAGACAGGAATACTGGAGTGAGTTGCCATTTCCTTCTCCAGGGGACCTTCCTAACCCAGGGATCTAACCCGGGTCTCCCACATTGCAGTTGGATTCTTTACCCACTGAGCCATAAGATCGACTTTGGACTAAGTGGAAATGCCTGATACATGGATATATAAAACTATTACTTCCCTCCCTTCTTCCCTCATCTATAAGGTTGAAATGTTCGATCTCACCTCACAGGGGTGTTTATATGACTGTAAAAGAGAATGTTTCTTAAGGAGTTTAATGAAAATCCAAAGCTGCCTTCACCTGTTCATAAGGAAAAGGGCCAGTCTCAACCATAACAAGGGAAAAGCTAGAAAATGCAATGCTTAAGCCTCGATGTAATTTAAATTTGATTGAAGAGCAAAAAACAGAACCTCAATAAAGGAGAGAGTTACACTGTTTATAGGTGAGAAGATTCATTTCTGTAAGATGTCAAACCTCTTCTTTTAATATATAAATTTAATGCAGTTTCAATCAGAATATCAATTGTTTCTTTTTTCATTTGTTTCTCTCAGAGCTTGATGAATTGACATTCAGTTCAAGTAGAAAAATAAAGGTGGAAGAACAGCCAAGAAATTTTTGAAAAGAAAACTAATGACAGGGATTACTTACTATAGTAATTAGGAGCCAATGGCAGTGACCCTAAAACAAGCAAAAATGAAAACAATAATATCATTTACTGAGTGCTTACACTGGGGCCAAACCCTGACACATCATGGTTCACTTTTCACAACTCTGTGAGGTGGCACTGCTACTGTGACATTATCTTTAATTTAAATATGGAGAACCCAAGTGGGAAGGCACTTTAACCAAACTCACAGAGCTAATAAGTTACAAAAAGATTCCTGAAAAAAAAGAGGAGAGACACAAATACATGAATGTGAGCTTTTAGCATTTTAAAAAAGAGCATTTCAAATTGGAAAGAAAGATGTTGATGATAACAAATAGTGCTATAAAAGTACCAGAAGGGAAAATGGAAGAATATTTTTATTATTTAGGCAAGGAGAAGAGCTTCCTAAGTATTATATAAAGGTTAGAACCATAAAGAAAAAGATTGACAAACATTTTTAAATTTACATATGGTATTTTAAAAATCTTTAATCAAAGAGAAAAAAATGTAAAGATGGTGTCAGAGAAGACTCTTGAGAGTCCCTTGGACAGCAAGGAGATCCAACCAGTCCATCCTAAAGAAAATCAGTCCTGATAACTCATTGGAAGGACTGATGCTGAAGCTGAAACTCCAATACGTTGGCCACCTGATGGGAAGAACTGACTCATTGGAAAAGACCCTGATGCTGGGAAATATTGAAGGCAGGAGGAGAAGGGGACAACAGAGGATGAGATGGTTGGATGGCATCACTGACTCTATGGACATGAGTTTGAGATGGGAGATGGTGAAGGACAGGGAAGCCTGGCGTGCTGCAGTCCGTAGGGTTGCAAAGAGTCGGACATGACTGAGCAACTGAACAACAGATATGGTATTCTAAAAGTCTTTAATTAAAGAGAAAAAATTTAATAGGCAAACTGGCTTTCAATATGTGTGTGATTTAGGATCAATATCCCTTATATATAAACAGCTTCCAGTACTGAATAAATAAATGAACCAATCTGTTGGTGGTGATCACAGTGGTAACCACCCTGGCGGTCCAGTGGTAAAGAATCTGGCTACCAATGCAGGGGACACAGGTTTGATTCCTGCTCCAGGAAGATTCTACATGCCTCAGGGCAACTACTGTGCTCTACAACTACTGAGCCCAGGAGCCCCAGCTACTGAAACGCGTGCATGCCCTTGAGTGCTCAGCAACAAGAGAAGCCACCACAATGAGAAGCCTGCGCTCCGTGACTAGAGGGCAGCCCAAGCGCAGCAATGAAGACCCAGAGCAGTCAAAAACGAATTGAAAAAAAAACCAGACAATCTGTTGGCAAACTAGGCGAGAGATGATTTGTCTTGACAACTAGATCGCCACCCCCTCAAGGCAGAGTCGGCTTCTCACATGTGGATCTCTTTGGTTCAAACCTACAGGCCTGCAGTAGGTAACAGTAAGGACTGGCAGGCAGCTTCTCCTGGCTCTAAGCTGCCTTTTCCCACGCTTCTCTGCTGGACAAGCTGATCCACGGCTTCCAAACCCGGGCTTCCAGTCACACCAGGAGTTGCAGAGTAAGTCACTTGCTGGGGAGTATTGGCCTGAGGGTGGAGTACTTTCACTCGTGGCTAATACTTCTTAACGTTCTTCCTTGAAAAATGGAGAAACTAACTGACCAGCCCAAAAATGACCACCTAAATATTTGCTAAATGAGTTCATGAATGATGATTGTCACTAATGTAAGAAACTTATCCCGCATACTGAGAATGAATTAAGGAACGATACAAAATATACAGCAATACCAAAAGGCCCAGGTTTACTGATTAGACTGCCCAATAGATAGAAACCTTTCAAATAAGCCAGTCTCCAAGATACATAATAGTATTCCACACACTCATTCCAAAACACACCATGAAGCCTTCTGATAATTATTCCCAACTCCCCCAAAGGTAACAAGAACATGAATGCCTGTCAATAGTAGATCTTTTCTACAAAGTTGTCCTTGCAAATACTAATGGGGGGTGGAAAGTTGGGGGGTGGCACAAACCAATTTATTAAAAGTTTATGAGGAAAATCAATGAGAAAACTCATGAGTTAAATGGAACATATGGCAAAGAATCTGAACAATTAATATAAAAAGTAATTTTAAATGGATATGAAATAAAAAAAACTTCAGTCGCACTTGCGTTAAAAATACTGGTTAAACAAAAAAAGAACTGTAATTGTAGGCAATTTGATCTTTTAAAATGATTCAATATTCAATGCTGGAGCAGTTCAATGAGTCAGACACTCACAGTCTGCAAGTGAACTTGGAAATGGGTTCAATTCTGGAACACTATTTGGCAAAATGTCTCAGTTCACATTCTTTGACACAGTAATTTTCAACTTCTAGGAAATATTTCAGAATGTCAACTAATACATTTGCACAAAGATTTTCATGCCAGCATTGTGTTTAATCAAGAAAATTTACAGTTCATAAATATCCAACAATAAAGGAAGTATTAATAAAATTCCTTCTAAATTATACTTATGGGGAATTTTTTAAGGATATTTTTATGACATTTTCATGATAAAAGATTAAAGGTATGATTTCATATTGCATACATGTGAAAAGTTTTAATTATGTAACATCTGCAAGACGAAACATCAAAAAGTGTAAGGTATAGCAGTATTTCTTGGAGTCTTTGAGGTGATTGATTTTCCTCTTTAAGCCTTCATATGTGTTCTCCAGCTTCCCTAGTGTCCATAAAGAATCTGCCCCCAATGCAAGAAACCCGAGTTTGATCCCTAGGTCAGGAAGATCGCCTGGAGAAGGAAATGGCAACCACTCCAGTATTCTTGCCTGGGAAACTCCACAGACAGAAGAGCCTGGTGGGCTGCAGTCCATAGGGTTTCAAAGAGTCAGACATGACTTAGAGACTAACCCATCACCAATTTAAATATCAGAGAAAAAAATTCCTTTAAATAATGACATTTCACATTTTAAAAATCTCAAAGGAATGACTTTTTCTTCAGGGGACTTTGAACAGCTTTAAAATGCTGAGGGTTTCTGAACTACAAATTGTGAAAGGAGCTGCAAACTCGGCCTCCTCCTTCCCCTCCTCCCATCCATTTCTGTTCAATCTGTTCCTCCCAGGCCACTGCTGGTCAGTTCAGCCTCACACAGCTTGCTCCTTGGCTCTGAAGTGCTTGCTCTGAGTCACTCGTTGGTCAGCCATTTGTTTCTTGGTAAATATCAGGTTGCTTTAAAGTGACTCAGTAAACACGTGCCAAGCGCCTCCTCCAGGAGGACTGTGTGCCAGATACTTGCCCATCAGAAAGCAACACCAGCAAAGTCCCTACACTCAGCCTCCTCCCATTTCCCTAGATACCTCTCTATCTCAACTGCCTCTTCCCCATCCCTCCCCCAGCAGCCCACAACCATCTTGTCACTGGGGTGATTCCTAACAAGTCCCCCACCTCCTGTCTCCTATGTTGTATTCCATCTCCACTCTCTGATGGAGTTGTCTTTCTGAAATGAAAATCTGATTAATACACAATTAACCCTGCAGAGACATCACTTTGCTGACAAAGGTCTGTATAGTCAAAGCTATGGTTTTTCCAGTAGTCATGTATGGATGTGAGAGTTGGACCATAAAGAAGGCTGAGCACCAAAGGGTTGATGCTTTCAAACTATGGTGCTAGAGGTGACTCTTGAGAGTCCCTTGGACCACAAGGAGATCAAACCAGTCAACCCTAAAGGAAATCAACTTTGAATATTCATTGGAAGAACTGATGCTGAAGCTGAAGCTCCAATACTTGGACCACCTGATGTGAAGAACTGACTCAGTGGAAAAGACCCTGATGCTGGGAAAGATTGAAGGCAGGAGGAGAAGGGGATGACAGAGGATGAGATGGCTGGATGGCATCACCAGCTCAATGGACATGAGTTTGAGCCAACTCTGGGAGAAGGACAGGAAAGCCTGGCATGCTGCAGTCCATGGGGTTGCAAAGAGTTGGACACAATTTAGTGACTGAACAAAAAATAAACCCTGCTTAAAACCCCTCAATGCCCCTCACCCCACTCTCTGGTCCCACCACCTCTACCCTTAAGATAAATTCTAAAGTCTTAAATGTGGCTGCATTGACCCTTCCCAACCTCTCCAGCTTCACTGGTGACTCCTCATTTATTCAAGAGATATTGATCCATCAATTCAGGTGGAGCACCTTCTGTGTCAGGCACTCCATTGGGTGCCATAAAAGAGAAAGGCATGGAAATCAGCTTTCACTGTGGCTGTTTTCTGTCCTTGCTACTCAAAATGTGATACTTGGGCCAGTGGCACTGGCAACACCTGGAGCAGAATCTCAGGCCCTTTGGTAGACCTGTCTGAATAGAAATATACAAATTTTGATTTGCAGGTGATTTCATATACACATCAAAGTCTGAGGAGCACTGTTCTGAATGTCTCTTCAAACTTCAGTGCTCCCTCACTGCTGTTGTTATCTACACATTCCTTTCATCAGCCTGGGATATTCCCTGCCCTTCTCTCTGCCTAACTCAGCACTACCCTTTGGGTTCTCCATGGATTTCCTGCTTGTTAGGAAGACTTCCCTCCCTGACCTCCTACGTTGGGAGTGAAGGGACAATCCCCAGGTGTGCTGCTATCAAAACACTTACAGCTCTATCCTACGGATGCTGCCCCTGACTGCTGCAAACACTGGAAGAGCCGAGGCTGGGTCTGTCTTTTCATCACCGCATTCCTAGGAACAAGCCCAGGGTCTAACAGAGTTCAGGCAGACCTCACTTTATTGCGCTTCACAGACACTGAATTTTTTTAAACAAGTTGAAGGTTTGTGACAACCTACATTGAGCAAGTCTATCGGTGCCATTTTTTCACCAGCATTTGCTCACTTCATGTCTCTGTGTCATATTTTGGTAATTTTTTTTGCAGTATTTCAAACCCTCTACCAGCGAAAAGATTACAACTCACTGAAGGCTCAGATGATGGTTAGCAATTTTTAGCAATAAATTAATTAGTTAATTTTAATGAAGATATATGAACTTTTTAAGACATAATGCTACTGCACACTTAATAAACAGTTATGTTTACAGTTATAGTGTAAACATAAGTTTTACATGCACTGGGAAATCAAAATTTGTGGAATGGAACCTACAATATCTCTGAGGTATATTTTAGTTGGTCAATAAGAAGCTATTGGAAAAAAGGCACAGAATTTGGTACAACTGTAAAATTCCCATACTTAAAAAAATAATTTAAAGTTTCTAAATTCCTCAAGAGAGGGTAGGATTTGGAGGAGTTGCAGCAAGGAACAGAATCCTAGGAAGAAGCCAACACTATCTGCATCCATTTCTGCCCCATGTTGAATGCAGAGTTCCAAAGAATAGCAAACAGAGATAAGAAAGCCTTCCTCACTGATCAATGCAAAGAAATAGAGAAAAACAATAGAATGGGAAAGACTAGAGATCTCTTCAAGAAAATTAGAGATACCAAGGGAACATGTCATGCAAAGATGGGCACAATAAAGGACAGAAATGGTATGGGCCTAAGAGAAGCAGAAAATATTAAGAAGAGGTGGAAAGAAAACACAGAGAGCTATACAAAAAGATCTTCATGACCCAGATAACCATGATGATGTGATCACTTACCTAGAGCCAGACATCCTGGAATGTGAAGTCAAGTGGGCCTTAGGAAGCATCACTACGAACAAAGGTAGTGGAGGTGATGAAATTCCAGTTGACCTATCTCAAATCCTGAAAGATGATGCTGTGAAAGTGCTGCACTCAATATGCCAGCAAATCTGGAAAACTCAACAGTGGCCACAGGACTGGAAAAGGTCAGTTTTCATTCCAATCCCAAAGAAAGGTAATGCCAAAGAATGTTCAAACTACTGCACAATTGCACTTATCTCACACGCTAGCAAAATGATGCTCAAAACTTTCCAAGCCAGGCTTCAACAGTACATGAACCATGAACTTCCAGATGTTCAAGCTGGATTTAGAAAAGGTATAGGAACCAGAGATCAAATTGCCAACATCTGCTGGATCATAGAAAAATCAAGAGAGTTCCAGAAAAAACATCTACTTTTGCTTTATTAACTATGCCAAAGCCTTTGACTGTGTGGATCACAACTGTGGAAAATTCTGAAAGAGATGGGAATACCAGACCATCTGACCTGCCTCCTGGGAAATCTGTATGCAGGTCAAGAAGCAACAGTTAGAACTGGACATGGAACAGCAGACTGGTTCCAAATTGGGAAAGGAGTACCTTGAGGCTATATATTGTCACCCTGCTTATTTAACTTATATATAGAATACATTATGCAAAATGCCAGGCTGGATGAAGCACAAGCTGGAATCAAGATTGCCAGGAGAAATATCAATAACCTCAGGTATGCAGATGGCACCACCCTTATGGCAGAAAGTGAAGAACTAAAGAGCCTCTTGATGAAAGTGAAAGAAGAGAGTGAAAAGGTTGGCTTGAAACTCAACATTCAGAAAACTAAGATCATGGCATCTGGTCCCATCACTTCATGGCAAATAGATGGGGAAACAGTGGAAACAGTGACAGATGTTACTTTGGGGGGCTCCAAAATCGTTGCAGATGGTGACTGCAGCCATGAAATTAAAAGACACTTTCTCCTTGGAAAAAAAGCTATGACCAACAGCATATTTAAAAGCAGAGACATTATTTTACCAACAAAGGTCCATCTAGTCCAAGCTATGGTTTTTTCAGTAGTCATGTATGGATGTGAGAGTTGGACTATAAAGAAAGCTGAGTGCTGAAGAACTGATGCTTTTGAACTGTGGTGTTGGAGAAGACTCTTGAGAGTCCCGTGGATAGCAAGGAGATTCAACCAGTCAATCCTAAAGGAAATCACTCCTGAATATTCATTGGATGGACTGATGCTAAAGCTGAAACTCCAATACCTTGGCCACCTGATGCGAAGAACTGACTCATTTGAAAAGACCCTGATTCTAGGAAAGATTGAAGGCGGGATGAGAAGGGAAAGACAGAGGATGAGATGGTTGGATGGCATCACTGACATGATGGACATGAGTTGGAGTAGGCTCCGGGAGTTGGTGATGGACAGGGAAACCTGGTGTGCCACAGTCCAAAGAGTCGCGAAGAGTCGGACACAACTGAGTGACTGAACTAAACTGAACCTTGAACGGAACCCCTGCACACGCACCGGACATCCTTGTGTAAATCCAAAAGAGAAGTTCACCCCTCAGCACAGGTGCAGTTCTAGGTCAGGGTATGCTGAGGACTCAGCAAGCAAACTAGTTTCCAGTTGTCCCTTATGCAGGGTTGCATCATCATGTGTAAAGGTCCTGCCCTGTGCCCCCACTAAATCTAACCCATTCTGGAGAGAATAGCCATAAGGAAGCACTGGAAACCAAGTCCTGGCTGTTCAAGACCTTGAGTGAGGAATTTACCTTCTTATACAATGGAGATGACATCCACCACGCCTACCTCACTGGGCTTAGAAAATCAACATTTTTAAATAAAGTGGAGTCATACCTTCCACTGAGTGTATTTTCTAAAATCAAAGCTAAGGTAAAAGTTTCATAGGACCTCAATTACCCTTGAGAATGCCTCCATATCACCCATGATGTAGAGTCCGTGCCCAGGCTGACATGCCACTCCGGGGACTGGCATGTCTCTCTCAGTAAGCCCAGCACAACCTCCAGGGAGGGGAGAGATGCTGATAATTTGGTAAAAACATGAGTTGCATTGACCTGCTTCTATGCATAGGCCTTGTCTGCCTAAGGGACAGAAGTGGAAATACCAGAGTCATCTTTAGTGCAATGAGATACTTTAGTGCAATAGGATTGGGGTATATGTCCACTGAAGACAACAGCAAATGGAATCACTACCTTGGTTTTAATTTTGTATCCCTCTCTTTCTCTTTAGTGCCCAACATGTATAGTGGACTTTGAGCAAGTTGAATGCGTAGTCTAATAAAGCGTGAAAACTCTGAAGCAAAATATAAATGCAGGGCATTGTCTTTATGATCTATGCTATGCATATATACACTTGGTCATTCACTCATGTCCAACTCTTTGTGACCCCATGGATAGTAGCCCACCAGGCTTCTCTGTCCGTGGGATTCTCCAGGCAAGAATACTGGAATGGGTTGCCATTTCCTACTCCAGGGGATCTTCCCAACCTAGAGATTGAACCTACATCTCTTGTATCTCCTGCACTGTCAGGTGGGTTCTTTACCACTAGCGTCTCATGGGATCCCAATTAGTATTCTGTGACGTGAGGAAATCCACGCTGTTCAGAACACAAAGCTGCCAGCGTGGGAAACCTTTAAGTCACTCCCTTATTTCGGGGCACACAGGCAGAGTCCCCTCTCCCGTGAGAAGGCACTGCTGGCGTGCTCCTGGGAAGAGCTGTGGCTTTGAGCTGTGTTCCCATAGAGGAAGGGCTGGCATAGAGCTGGTCACCGTGTTTCACTTCATTCCTCTCAGCCCTATTTGGCAAAATGTCTCAAGATAGGAACTAGGGGAGGTAGCAGGGTAGGAACTAGATCTCCTGGCTGAGGGGGTGAAATAAGCAAGGTAGCAGCTCTAGACAGAAAGCCCGGGACCAGCCCTCGCAGAGTCGCTGATGCTCAAAGATAATCTCTCGGCTCAGCATCTGCAGCGGCCACCCAGGAAAAAGCCCTCTCAGTTGTCTGCTCCAGCGCTCCAGACTGAAAAAAAAAGCCCCAGGTCCTTCCGGATAAAAGTCACATGTGCCCTTTGCTTTCCAGAGTGAAACACATTATCCTGAATGCCACCAAAATAAACACGTTTCCTCCTGTGCCACCTGGGCCACTCCGGACATTTTCTAGTGAACCAACGACCTACCTAGTTCAATCCTATATATAAAGGACAGGATTCTTTACAAAGCAAATAGTGTTTTTAAAAACAGAAAGCACCCTTCAACACGCCTGCACCGTTACTGCCATGCTTCCATATGGCCCACTGTTCATACTTGTAATGTAATTCATCTCCCTAACTCAATAGGAAACTCTAAGAGAAAAGTAAGTTTTATACTTGTGTATGGCTACTGGCCTAGATTCTTCATTACTATACTTTTAGAAGTGATTATAGAGAAAACAAATATAAATTAACAATACAAACAATATGACTACTAATACTGTCTTTTATAAAAAACTGGGGTCACTGGGGAAACAAAATTTTATTCAGAAATTCTTAACTGGGCAATCAACTGATAATACCCACTGTGCTAAGTGCTAGAGGGAGATAGATATGAGGTGAACTGGACAGAGAATCTAACCCACCTCCTCTCTCCCAGCAAAACAGCCTTACAGTCTACAAGCACCTTAAGCAGCAACTAATCATAAGAAAATCAATAGGAAAAACACTAACTCTTGGCAGAAAAGATATCAAGAAGTCTTAACTGGTTAGTGAGAAGTACAAATGCTCCTGTGCAGAACTGGAACTCATCAATCCAAACCATTTAGTCCAACGTACACAATGGCTTCAAGCCACAACATTTAGCTGATGAGAGAAAAGAAAACCCAGGACAGCAATAGAGAAAAAGTAGATATGCTCTTCCACGCACATCAAGGTATGATTCAGAATGTTCTGAATACTCACTGTTCTTCTTGTACATCAGAATTTCAAAGGAATTCATCTCATAGTTCTCAAAGGTTTGCCGCACTTTTTCAATGGTATCTTTATCGGTCAGCTCCCCGTACATAAAACTGCAAAGCAACCAAAGATCTAGAGTTAGATGAGCAAGTATTTGTTATTCTACAGGCATCTGTTGAATACCCGCTCTATACCCAGCCCCGTGCTATGCACTGTGAAACACACATACACACGCACTGAAAACACGTGTGCCATCAGAAAAGATTTACTCAACAGTATGACCCTACACAGGAATTACAATACAAACAGTAGACACACAGGGCTGAGTGGTCAGACAGGCTTCCCAGAGGCAAGGAGAAATGAGATCCAAAGAGCATGTGGAAATTAGCTGGGAAAAGGAGTGAAAAGAACGTTCTAGGCAAAAAAGGAGCATTGCAAAGGCACAGGGGTGAGATGGAGGTTAATTCTGGAACCTGAATACGGTTCAGGTCAGTATGCCTGGAATGTAGATGCTGAAGGGAAGATTTGCAACTGATAATATACAGAAGTAAGCAGGAGTCAGACCATGGAAGAGACCATGGCATTACAGACCAGGTGAAGTAATTTAAACTTCATCCCAAAAACAAGGCGAAGAGAGCCACTGGAGGGTTTCAAGCAAAGGAGTTGCATAATCAAATCTGCATTTTAGAAACACAACTCTGGGAGACTTCCTGAGAAGGACAGGAGAATAAATTTGGACTACAGATTCTGTTTCCTCTCCTAATTCCCAACAAAATAAACAAGTGAATAGGAAAAAAAAAAATCACAAAAAGTCACCAATTGAACAAGAAAAAAGGGTGCAATTTGATGCTCTAACCAAGATATAGCTAAGGAAAGAAAAGATTCAGCAAGTCAGCCACTGTCTTTGCAGCTCCTTTTCCTGCCCACCCCCACTAAAAAAGAAAACAGAGAACTGGGTTGAAAAAAATCAAGATGATAAAACTCTGCAAATTCTTTCTAATTTCCATATGCCTCACATTTGGAGAAAAATAAACCAGAAGGGTTAATAAGTTTAAAAAAGGTTAGTAAGTGTTACCCTGGTGGCTCAGATGGTAAAGAATCTCCCTGCAATGCAGGAGACCCAGTTTCAATCCCTGGGTCAGGAAAATCCCCTGGAAAAGGGAACGACCACCCACTCCAGTATTCTTCCCTGGAGAATTCCATGGACAGAGGAGTCTGCAGGCTACAGTCCATGGGGTCACAAAGAGTTGGACATGACTGAGCAACTAAGACTTTCACTTTTCATTCTTCACATTTAGAGAAAAGTAAACTAACAGAGTTAATAAGCAGCATGAAAAAAAAAATTAGGAAAAAACTGGGTAGTAGAAGCTCCTGTCTAGTAATACTGACCCTCAGCGAGGCAGTAACTGCCAGGACCATCCACTTTCTTGGACCTCACACCGAATATGGTCTGAAGACCAAGGTTTATCCCTCTAGGAATGGGTTATGCCCCCCACCAACTTGGTAGAGTGAACCACGGCACAGGACACTAACAGAATGCAAGAGCAGAAAAGCCATCCCTCGATGGGGCTGCAAAGGCCAGTCCTCCAACAAGGCTGCCAGTGGACCCTGTGAGCATGTCCCCCTCCAGGCCTTCAGGTGACACCAACAAGGAAGAGTGGCCACACTCAGCCCACAAGGCTTAGGTGATATAGAAGCAGCGGCATGGGTTTCCCAACAATACACAACCCATCTTCTAAAATTGTGCATACCTAGCTGTGCAACCTAGCTTTTTCTTGATGATTTGAATCACAGAATCAAAGAATTTCAGAGCTAACAAGAACCACAGAAGTTAGGAAGCACAATTCCTAAACCACTAAGTCAATCATCTGTAGTTCCCCGTGTGCCCATCTCATGTAATGCGCTGCTCTGGGGCTGTGTTCTCCAACTATAAATCAGGAAAAGAGACAACCACGCTTGGTGAATTACCTTTAAAAAGAAAGATAGATCAAAACTAAATTAGCCGTGCCTGAGAACAAGAGGATTTCTTTCTCTTCGGAGGTAAAAACTTATGCTCTATTACCATTTCACTTAGCCAGTTGCTTAAAGGCCTTTTTAGCTTCCTCCCACTTTCCCTTTCTGAATGGATTTGCTAGATAAGTGACCTCATTTAAGTGATGTGATGGTATACAGGCTGGCAATTTCCTTCACAAGGTAAAATCAACCCCTGCTAAATGGAGTCTTCAAACAAATGAAGTGCCATCATTACATCCAGCTTTCCCTATTCTATGTGCTTTTTCAAGCTGAAGTTCAATGGTAGATACAGGTTTCCTTTGTCTGGACATTAGATTTCAGATGCCTGCAATGCAGGAAATAAGCCAAAGGTCCCTGAGCTATTAGGGATGTGGCTAACACAGGGCATGCTATCTTTCCTGCTAGAGAAGGGACACCATCAGAGAAATAAGTGTTTCTTAGTTAGAAACTTACTAAGTTCTCTTATCTGCATAAAAATTATCCAGTACTCTTGATTTTCTTAAAGTGTTTGATGATAGTCAATAAGAAGCAAGACAGGTAAGGAAAGACTGCTCAAGCCACACTAAAAAGTGAAGCTCACTCTCCCAATGTGTTCGGATTATGGTTGTACACATACAGATGAACACGGAGATGTAGACACACAGATGCCTCAGATGATAAGAGCACATCAAGAATATAAGAGAATTCTACTGTAATACTTGAGTCATAATTTCTAAAACTTTGAGGGAAGCTTAAACTTTCCATTTCCCAGTCCCCAAAACCTAAGATGTAAGAAAATGATAATATTTTCAAAACATTTAGTACTTTTCACCAAATGAGTTACTTGGCTGATTTAATACCAAAAATATGCAACTTCTGAGAACCAAAGACTATGCCTGGGTTGAACGAGTTTTTCCACCCTTTGGAGATGAGTTCATTTTTGGATCTAGTAGGTTTAGGAAGAGCTTCCTGGGTGGCTCAGCAGTAAAGAATCCACCTGCCAATGCAGGAGATGTGGGTTCGATCTCTGGGTCGGGAAGATCCCCTGAAGGAGGGCATGGCAACCCACTCTAGTATTCTTGTCTGGAGAAGCCCATGGACAGAGGAACCTAGTGGGCTATGGTCCATGGGGTGGCAAAGAGTCAGACATGGCTGAAGTGACTAAGCACAGCACACAGGTTTAGGAAAATGAGTCCATTGCATGCAAACACCACTGAAGCCAGATGACCTGAGGAAGGCAAAGAGCGAGAAGAGCAGAAGGCTGTGGAGCCGAGACCTTGCGGAGACAGCACAGGGTCTGGGCCACAGACTGCACTCTGCACCTCAGAGATGCTCTGAAAGAGCTTTTCCAGTGACACTGCCCGAGGGCACTACTTGGCTAGTAACCCTGTCAAATACCCAAGCTGCAAAGCACCCTTCACTTGTGTCTTTGAATCAGGGATCAAAGACAGATATGACAACACCAAGGCAGCAAAACACGGTCTCTTCACTTTTTCTGATGAAAAGCCCTATGAGCAAGGCCTGTGTCTCCAAAATGGTATTTATTCTTCAGAAATGGCTAGATGGGGACTTCTCTGGCAGTCCAGTGGTTAAAGCTCCACACTTGCAATGGAGTGGGTACAGGGTCAATCCTTGATCAGGGAACTAGGATCCCATATGCCACTCGATGTGGCCAAAGAATAAAAAAAAATTTTTTTAATGACCATGTATTTTTAAAATTAACTTTATGACCTAAATTTTTATTTCATCTTCATTTAACTTTGTTTAATCTTATAATTTTCACATAATTTCCACCTAAAACCTCAAACTTTTGAGTTTACATTTTACCAATAAAATGATTTTCCTGAGTTTTTCTAGGGTTTTCCCTCATCTCACTGACTGTAAATTCATTAGTTGTAGGAACCATGTTATAGGCCTTCTTTCATTTTCCCAGTACAGTGTGTGAACTAGAGATGATGGTGTGATAAGTATTCCTGAATATGCTTAGTCGCTCAGTCATGTTTGACTCTTTATAACCCTTTGGATTGTAGCCCTCCAGGTTCCTCTGTCCATTGGGTTTTTTAGGGAAGAATACTGGAGTGGGTTGCCATTTCCTCCTCCAGAGGATCTTCCTGACCCAGGGATCAAACCTGCATCTCCTGTGTCTCCTGCCTTGGCAGGCAGATTCTTTAACACTTGTGCCACCTTGGAAGTCCATTCCTGAATGAAACTGCTTGAAAGGAAATTCCCAAGTTGAGTAAGCCATTTTCTTTTTCCAAAAAGATACCACAAAAGAGTGTTCAACAGAAGAAGCCCAAACATAAATACCTGCAGGTACTGCTTTTTTGCATCACTTCCGCCCTGTGATAGCCAGACAGCTTGCAAAATCCGTCATTGCTGTACACGATAGGCCAGTCCACTATCTGGGCATTCCCCAACACAAAGTTAGTATCTGTTGGAAAGAAAAAACGGAGGAGAAGGAGAAGAGGGCACATGAGGCAAGACATTACTGAGATTCAGTGAGGATATAAATAATAACCAATCCAGGTATTTTTTGTTTCCCCCCAAAACAGTCTCTTGAATAGGAAACTGGCCCTCTGAGGAACACAGAACAGAGCTCTAAGACTGAATATTTGGAAAGCAAATGCTGAGGTTCAGTTAAGTTCAGTTCAGTTGCTCAGTCGTGTCCGACTCTTTGTGATCCCACGGACTGCAGCATGCCAGGCTTCCCTGTCCATCACCAACTCCCAGAGCTTGCTCAAACTCATGTCCATTGAGTCAGTGATGCTATCCAACCATCTCATTCTCTGTCGTCCCCTTCTCCCACCTTCAATCTTTCCCAGCATCACAGTCTTTTCCAACAAGTCACTTCTTTGCATCAGGTGGCCAAAGTATTGGAGTTTCAGCTTCAGCATCAGCCCTTCCAATGACTATTCAGGACTGATCTCCTTTAGTATGGACTGGTTGGATCTCCTTGCAGTCCAAGGGACTCTCAGGAGTCTTCTCCAACACCACAGTTCAAAAAGCATCAATTCCTCAGCACTCAGCTTTCTTTCCAGTCCAACACTCACATCCATACACGACTACTGGAAAAACCATAGCTTTGACTAGACAGACCTTGGTCGGCAAATTAATGTACTCCAAAGGAAGCATGCTTAACCAATCAACCAACATTTCCTGCAGAAATCCACTGATTTCCGTAAGACATATTCAAGTCCTAATATTTCATCTCAGTGGGAGTATGCTAACTTGGAGCTAGCGAGAAACTGAAAGTAATTTCTTCTGAGTTCCATCCAGCATCTTAGCTTATCAGTCTTTTGGGCAGAAGTGACAAACTGGCCTTTCTCAGCCTGATTAGTGATTGCTAGTCCATGGAGGAGAAGGCCTCCTTAGAGAGGCAAAGGGGACAACAGCAGAATGCCTCCTGGAACACACATATCAGAGATCCTTCTTCTTGGTGAGGAAGTGACTAGATCCCTAATACCAGGGCTCTGTGGAACCTGATCGAGATGCTGGGCAATGACAAACGTTCTTACTGATTGAAATTCTGGAGCCACAGAAGGCACAGTTCAGACCTCTTTCATGGAGCACTAGACCACCATTCACTCCAGATGCAGGGGTTAAGTAAGCCAGATATGTTTGGTTGTCAGGCACATTCTCACCATTTTCTACATTTTTAAAGATCAAAAGTCTTCAATACCTTTTGTGCTCAGGAAATCAAGTATCCCTTTTTTCAAGACCTTAAGCAAATAACATCCAGAACTTAAATATAATCATTATTTTGGCTTGATGCTTTCCTTTCCACAGAATAATCACCCCTTCCCCACCTCCCCCTACCCAAAAGGAAGCAAAGAACACCCATACAGACCCTTGATTTGCTGTAAACCAGAGGGGGGTTTTATACATGTACTCTATGTGGAGTGGAATAATGGTGACATGTAATGTCTTCATTTAATTGGGAGGTTAATTTGGCTCTAGCACATCACTTACAGATTATTCACAGTATGGACAATCATCCTTTCCTATCCATGTGAGAAGGAGCAGAAGAAGGAGACACAGGAGGAAGAGCTAAATACAGTAAGCTACTTGTGTTTTTGTGACATTTGGTTTGTTTATTAACACTTGCAAACATTTGAGAGCTTTTAGATTCAAGTGGGCAGTTTAGCTGCCACCAGCTTTGAGAAGCCTCTCTGCAGCGCTCCAGCCACACAGACAGTGTACCTGGATACCGCTCCTTTCTGGTGGTCCAGAAGGTGGTGGTGGTCCACTATGCCCTCACCATCGGCTGCAGCCCCTCCTGGTGAAAGGTGATGTCTCTGCTGGATGGTCTCCACCACCAGGAGAGCTGAAAGCTACAGGATCTGTAGCATGGCTTCCTTCCCTAAGAGAGACCTTACCTCAGCCAGATGGGCCCCACACACCTGAGCCTCTGCCAGTGGACACAAGCGGGAATGGCAGATGGTCATCTGGTGAATGCTCATCCACCCCTTCCCACTGTGAGAGCAGGGCTGCACCCCTTACCCTGCCTGTAGATGCTTTCAAGGGCCACCTGGGGTCCTAAGCCTGGCTCCTCAGTCTAGGGCAGGTGCCAGGGCTCCTTCATTTCTTACTCGAAATTTCCAATATGCTCCAAGTAATCAGAGATCACCTCTGTCTTGGAAGTAAGACTTCTCACTGAGAACCCCTGGGTGTGGCGATGTGGGCACACTGCTGACCCCATGGGCTATGGCACTTGCAGCCAATGTGAGCCTCAGAGGGTCTGAGATTCAGCACCAGATAAAACAATATTGGTCCAATGGTCAGAAGTAGCAGAATTAAAATGAAAGAAGAGCTTATTTACTTAGTTATTAGCAATGAGAGCGATGCTTACTGTCAGCCTGAGTGAGCATTTCAACTCAGGGAGGGATTCATTTTATGAACATACAAAGCTTCAAAGATCTAACCCCTGATTGAATTTAGAGAGTGTCTATTACTTATTTGTTCAGTTTCTTTCTCTTTGCTGAAGATACATGTCTATGTACATATCTGTTGTGATACACACATTCTTATGAGGCACACAGTAATCTACTCTTAATCTATTCTTGAGACTGCTTTGATATATTGAAAATGAACAGAAAATAGCACCTTTATGAAGTGTATCTACAAACCCGCTAGCCTTATAAATACACCTTTAATAAAAATCTGTAACTGGTCTTTCCTTCTATCCCTCCCAGACATACATAAATACTTCAGATTCCCATTAGGTACAACACACGATGTAAAACCCTGGGATATCCAGCTTGATAAGACATGGTACATGTCCTCCAGGAACTTCCCAGGATGAATAGGCATGCATACAACTAACTAAAGAAACAGGGAATACAATGATTAATCTATTCAAGGGAGGTAAAGGATGGTGTCTCAGGGTAGTTATGAATGAACTTGCTCTAGTCTGGAAGGATGTGTAAAATTTGGTTGAACATTTTCAATGCCTAAGATATAACGACCACAGATGATAAAAAAAAAAAACAATAGATATAGAAATGCAAATATGATGCCTGCCTTTGGTGAACTCAGGAAGTTGTGGGAGGAAGGGAACATTCCAGGCAGAGGACCCAGCATGGTACAGAAAGCCGACTAATGTACACAGACGGGGCAGCCAGGAAGACGACCAGGAGATGAGCCTGTAGTCCAGGCTGGGAATGGTCTTGAGTATCAGGGACTTTTGACTTTATTCTGGAGATGGGTAAACCCTTTATGTTGGTCTTCTCTCCCTGAAAAACACCTCACAGTTCTTGAACTGAGCAACTAAGCCTTAAAATGAGTACAAAATTCACTGAATTATGCCTGAGTGTTTGTGAAGTTGAGTGGGTTTAACTCTCTCTCTTGTTGATGCCAAAAACTGTAATAATCTCAGAAGACCTAGGCAGGAGGGTAAAACTGAGTGAACTTTTCATGGGTAAAGTCCCAGTAAGACTATGTGCTGAGAGGGAGGAATAAATAATAGTTTAACTACATATGTTTACATTTCTTTTTTGTGTATGTGTGTTGAGATATGTTCTCTCTATACCTACTTTGGTAAGAGTTGTTTTTTTTTTCTTCTTTTTCTCTTTTGTTTTTAATTTTTCATTTATTTTCATTAGTTGGAGGCTAATTACTTTACAATATTGTAGTGGGTTTTGCCATACATTGACATGAATCAGCCATGGATTTACATGTGTTCCCCATCCCCTCTCCCACCTCCCTCCCCATCACATCCCTCTGGGTCATCCCAGTGCACCAGCCCTGAGCACACTTGTCTCATGCATCCAACCTGGACTGGCGATCTGTTTCACACTTGATAATATACATGTTTCGATGCTGTTCTCTCAGATCATCCCACCCTCGCCTTCTCCCATAGAGTCCAAAAGTCTGTTCTATACATCTGTGTCTCTTTTTCTGTCTTGCATATAGGGTTATCGTTACCATCTTTCTAAATTCCATATATATGCATTAGTATACTGTATTGGTGTTTATCTTTCTGGCTTACTTCACTCTGTATAATGGGCTCCAGTTTTATCCATCTCATTAGAACTCCTATCTTAGGCCACCCTAAAAGCAAATTAATTAAAAGGTAAACACACATGCCAAAAAAATAAAGTGAAAAGGAGAGGGAAAATGACTAGGAAACAGAGAAGAATTAAACACACACACACACACACACAATTAGTAGACTCAGAAAGACTCAAGAGATAATATATCCATAAAACAAAAATAAGATATGGGGGGTGGATGAAGAAGACTTATAAGAGAACAAATGAACAAGTAAATAAGAGCTCCTGTAAATTAAAACTGAGTAATAATTTAAAATTCAACAGAGACAGACATAGGAAACATAAGAAAAAAATAAGACAAAAAGATCAGTCAAGAAGAACAGCATGCATCCTAATAAGAACAGCAGAAAGAACAGCACAAGAATAAGATAGAAAACATTTTTTAAAAATTAAACTCAAATGTGAGGGGAGAATAACAATATTTCCAAAATTGATCTTCAGATAAGAGCTGAGAAATTTATGTCCCATATATTTTTTCTCAGGAAGTTAACTTGATGTGTATCAGCAAAAAAGAGGGTATAAAGCAAGAAAGAAGACAATATGAGAACTAGGGGAAAGTGGCTCCAAATATAGAAAGCAGGGAAGGAAGCTGCTATGAAGTATTCAACACAGATGGTTCTGAGAACAGACGTTCCAGAAGAAACTTATCTAGAGATAAAGGGAGCCAGGATCTATGATATTCTTGATAATCTGGAATAACATAAAAGGTTTAGTAAAGGTACATAATTCGGGCGACAGGAAAGGAAATTAGAAACAAAGAACACAAAAGCTGTGCAAGAAGGGAAGCCAAATCATACTATATCACATCACTGTCATCATGCAAACATCTTACTAAATTCCAATTTTTAAAACCAACATAGTCAAAGTGTGCATGGAATATTTGACTGTAAGTATCTCATCAAATAACCTCATCAATTCTAACCTCTTCAGTTCTGTAAAAATACAAACGATAAGCTGAGAAAGTGGAGAACAATTTTATCAGATGGTGTCCAGAGCTGATTTAATTTTTAAAAAGGTATAAATATTTCACTGAAAGTTGCAAAGATAACCAATAAGGGAGTAATATAATTATATTAGGAGGAGGGATAGGAAGTAGATAACGTGAGCTAAAAGCTCAAATAAATTAACAGAACTCAACAGATAATATCTAAAATTGATAAACCTGAAAATAGCTACAATGCATGTTATTTTAGAGACATGGCAGAAACTATAAGAAGTAACAGCTATAATTAGAAAATGTGGCCTCCAGTGAGCAGGATGGGTGAAAAGACAAGGCATAGGACAACTGTTTTCTTTATAAGCTCTTCAGCTTGGTATTTTTACTCATGAACGTATCCTACTTTGATAAAAACAAGTATATTCTTAATTTTTAATGAATTTAATCTGAAGAGGTTAATTTATTGATTAAATTTTTCAATTACTAAAAAAATGAGAATGGAATATATTTCAAGCTCCAAATATCACTGTAATTTCTCATAAAAGTAGTTTGGTCATCTTTTAAAGGTATTTACTATTCTCAAGCACTCCAAGGATTCCTGGGGTGCATATTACAGCCTTATCTTGGAAAAATCATGTACACTAGCATCTTCTTTGACTTTAGAAAGGAAACCTCTGTCCATTAACAGACGAATGGATAAAGAAGATGTGGTATGCACATACATACACACATGCACACAGTGGAATATTAGCCATAAAAAGGAATGGAATAAGGCCATTTGCAGCAACATGGAGGTATCTAGAGATTATCATACCAAGTGAAGTAACTCAGAGAAAGACAAATATCAAATGATATTTCTTATATGTAGAATCTCAAATATGATACAAATGAACTTATTTATGAAACATACTCATAGACATAGAAAACAAACTTACAGGAACCAAAGGGAAAATGTAGGAGGAAGGCATAAATTAGGAGGTTGGCATTAGCACATATAAACTACTATGTATAAAACAGATAAACAACAAGGTCCTACTGTATAGCATAAGGAACTATATTCAATATCTTGCAATAAACTATAATGGAAAAGAACATGAAAAATTATAAATATATGTATAACTGAATATCTTTGGTGTACACCAGAAACTAACACAATATTGTAAATTAACTATTCAATTAAATAAACAAGCAAATAAATAAATAAAACAATATGCCTTGGGAGAAAGAGAACTCCCTCTTTATCCAAGGACTTGGAATGAATGAAAGAATTTTAGTTCCAGTCACAAAGCCATTTGTTTCTAATACCAGAGAAACCAAGCATTTAGAAATTCTTTCCCCTTCCCCACCGCATCCATAGCACACACATGTGTACCCTGCTGTGGTTGGCTAAAAAAGAGCATATTCTGGATTCTCTTCAATTTATAAGATACAAATGTGTTCGTGCATGCTAAGTCACTTCAGTCGTGTCTGACTCTGCGACCCCGTGGACTGTAGCCCACCAGGCTCCTCTGTCCATGGGATTCCCCAGGCAAGAATACTGGAGTGGGTTGGCATTTCCTCCTCCAGGGGATCTTCCCAGGCCAGGGATCAAACCTGCCTCTCTTACATCTCCTGCATTGGCAGGTGGGTTTTTTACCACTAGTGCCACCTAGGAAGCCCATAAGATACAAATAAATAACCCCTAAATTACCTTCCAGAGTACAAGCTCTGAATTTGTGAATTGGGGGGTTACCCATACAAATAACAGCTTCCTTGGTGGCGCCAGTGGTAAAGAACCTTCCTGCCATTGCAGGAGATGTAACAGACACGGGTGTGATCACTGGGCCGGGAAGATCCCTGGGCCGGGAGGAGGAAATGGCAACCCACTCCAGTACTCTTGCCTGGGAAATCCCATAGACAGAGAGGAGTCTGGCGGGCTACAGTTCATGGGGTCGCAAAGTGTCAGACATGACTTAGAACCTAACAACAACAACATTACCTTATTGAATGAAGTGTCATGGACTTTATCATTTTACTCCAGAAAAAACTAAGTCTCTAAAGACCCATTCAGTTATAGCAGGGTAGAGTTGGGGTTTGAACCTGCTCTTATCTGACTTCAAAATCCATGTTTTTAATCATTATATTACATAGTCTCCTCCTTATTCCACTAACTACTAAGATCAGACCATTTCTTTTTTTTTTTTCCATTTATTTTTATTAGTTGGAGGCTAATCACTTTACAATACTGCAGTGGGTCTTGTCATACATTGACATGAATCAGCCATGGATTTACATGTATTCCCCATCCTGATCCCCCTCCCACCTCCCTCTCTACCCAATCCCTCTGGGTCTTCCCGGTGCACCAGGCCCAAGCACTTGTCTCATGCATCCAACCTGGGCTGGTAGATCAGACCATTTCTATGAAAATCTTTGTAACACATTAGATTTATGTACCTTCCTACTAAAATACTAAGTATAATGAGACATTTAATTGATGAGTTAACTACCATTATTGCTGTCATATATTATGATTCTTCCTTGTGATACACGATGATGCCCACAGGAAATATTGACGTGGGTAGAACTAATTGCTTTTCTTCTAAATGCTTCAGTTCTCTTGTTTATCAATTCAATGTTTTTTCTCTTTCCTCACTTGCAAAGTATCATTTCTTACTTTTTAATACTTAGTGCGCCAACCTATTTCTAGAACAGTCTTCTTTCCACACAATGATAGAAGAGGGGAGATGTTGTGCCCGGATCCCCATTTGAGACTCAGTGATGGGAGAGAACACCACACTGGTGACTCAGAGGTGCTGGTCCTGCCAGCACCCCTCAGCCTTCCAGAGTCCCCATGGGGTCTGGAGAAGACCTAGAAGGTTCCAACTGCTCCACGTCTGCTGTAGTTGCCTAAGCAGATGGTTGTCACAGTGCAGTGATGACCATGTAGATAAAGACTGCACCTCATACTGTCCAAGCCTAAGATCAACTCGAGGGCTCAGCAAACTATCAGGGGTGAGCTACAGAGTCAGTGAGAGCCTCGATTAGATCACGTTTTATACACACACACACACAGAGTATGCTGGGTTGGGGCAGAGCACCAAGTTCTCGTCTATCAAAGACAGACATGAGTCCTATGGGTAGAATGAGCGTCTAAACACAAATCAACTGAGTTACCCCAAAAAGTGAAGTCGCTCAGTCATGTCTGATTCTTTGCGACCCCATGGACTGTAGCCTGCCAGGCTCCTCTGTCCTTGGGGTTTTCCAGGCAAGAATACTGGAGTGGGTTGCCATTTCCTTCTCCAGGGGATCCTCCCAACCCAGGGATAGAACCCGGGTCTCCCACATTGCAGGCAGACTCTTTACCGTCTGAGCCACCAGGTAAGCCTGATTTGCCCCAAAAGACCACCTAAACTGGAAGGGTTTGAGATGCTAACTGGAAACTTCAGAGTCCTCCTGGAACTGATTTCCCCTTGCCAGTCAGTGTGGTGGGAGCCTGTGAGGGAACTAGGATCTGTTAAAATACAGAAGTGAACCTAGGTGTGTCTGAGTTAATTTGCCATCATGCCTCTAAAAGTATGTCTGTCATAAGAATAGACAGGCTCAGAAACTTAGAATCTCCTGGAGGAAAAAAGAAAAGTGCATAAATTCTGGTGCAAGGACTCCATGATAGCAACTTTGCTAAGCCAAGGCTCCTTAATTCCTCTAGGTGGCTGGCCATATTCCCACTGGTTAAGAATGCCAAATAAGTGGGCTCTAATGAAGTGACACAGGTCTTCTAGCCAAATGCAGAGATGTGCATTCTACATCCAACCATAAATGACTCTGGGATTACTTACCATTTTCCAAACTCAATAAATGAAAACTTACTTTGAAGCCAAGCAAAACTTAATTGAGAAAGTAACCCACTGCGTGGAGAAAATATTAAAAATATATAATCTCCTGAGACTGCATCAGAATTGACCAGATCTGGGAAATTCCCTTGGCGGTCCACTGGTTAGGACTCTAGGCTCTCACTGTTGAGGGCCCAGGTTCAATCTCTGGTGGGAAAACTAAGATCCCACAAGCCACATGGCATGGACAAACACACACTCACTCACACACACACACACACACACACACACACACAGAACTGACCAGATCTGGATCTAAGAGGTTTGGAGATTTTAAACGGAGAAATGTTAGGATATCTGACATTCTTTATCTATGAAGACAGCATCATCACCATCAAGATCACATGTATTAATACTTACCCATAAGATGGGCAGGCACAAGTATTAACCCATTTTTATAGATCTTGTGAGAGAGCTTAGGGGCTTCCCTGGTGGCTCAGTAGAATAAAATTTGCCTGCAAATGCAGGATATGCAGGTTTGATCCCTGGGTCAGGAAGATCCTGTGGAGAAGGACATGGCAACCCACTCCAGTATTTGTGCCTGGGAAATCCCATGGACAGAGAAGCCTGGCAGGCTACAGCCCTTGGGGTTGCGAAAGAGTCAGACACAACTTAGAGACTAAATAATAACAACAACAAAGAGAACTTATTAGCAAATCAAAGGAACTCTTTCTATGTCATACATCTAACAGAGTGTGTACTATCTCATATTTAACACTCTATTAGTCAAGGCTACCCAGAGAAACAAGAGCAATAGGAGATATATATGTGTGTACACACACACACACACACACACACACACACACACACACAGAAAGAAAAGAGATTTATTATAAGGAATTGGCCCATGTGATTATGGAGGCTGACAAGTTCCAAGGTCTGTAGCTGGCAAGCTGGAGACCCACGAGAGCCAATGGTACAGTTCCAGTTCGAGTCTAAAGGCCTGAGAACCACGAGACTGGATGGTGTAAGTTCCAGTCTAAAGGCTGCCAGGTGCAAGACCACAGAAGACCCAATGTTTCTGTTCAAACCCAAAGGCAAGGGAAAAAAAAAACAATCTCCCAGCTCAAAATCAGTAAGGCATTCCCTCTTACTCAGGGTGGGTCAGCCTTTTGCTCTATTCAAACCTTCAACTGATTGGATAAGGCCCTCCCACATTAGGGAGGACAATCTGCTTTACTCAGTCTACTGACTTGTATGCTAAACTCACCTAAGAACACTCTCAAAGAAACATCCACAATAATGTTTAACCAAATATTTGGGCATCCCATGGCCCAGCTGACACACAAAATTAACCATCACAAGCACCAAAGCCAATGTTCTTCACTGTATAACATTCTGCAATAATCTTCAACAGAATCAGCATACAAATTCTGAGACCCCCCCTCAAAGTGCTTGGAGGTACTCTGGGACTCTAGGTTTGGCAGAATACAGTGACTCTATAAAGCTCTATTTTAATAAAAGGCTTTTATAAAGGCAATAATTCTCCTTTTACACCTAGGCTTCCACTGAGGTGTCCACTCACCCCCAGAAAGAAATGTTGAAATGAATACTTTTGCCTCCTTTCTCCATCGCCCTCACTTATATCTCCCTGAGTAGATTCACCAAGCTACCAGTAGGCATCTCAAGAGCATGTGTCTTGGCCTCTCAAACTAGCCTGAGCCCAGTATGTTGGGAGAAGACAGAGCTTGACTTAGAGCTACTTGTCTCCTCGTAAGACTCACATCCCACCTGTGATGGGTCCTTCCAGCCCCCTGTTCTATCAGCTCCAGATTCCTGACCCAGGAGAAGGTCAGTAACTCACAGCCTAGAAGCCAAAGCCTAGGCTTGAGGAGGGAGACAGATGGCATGGCCATGTTCTCCAATCTAGTTTAACAATAAAAAAGCTGATATTGTATTTTGACCTTCATCTGGCTCCTTCAGCCAGTCTCCAATGAGGATAAAATAGTCTCTGGTGGCTCAGACAGTAAAGAATCTGCCTGCAATGCAGGAGACCTGGGTTCAATCCCTGGGTCAGGAAGATCCCCTGAAGGAGGGCATGGCAACCCACTCCAGTATTCTAGCCTGGAGTATCCCCATGGGCAGAGGAGCCTGACGGGCTACAGTCCATGGGGTCACAAAGAGTCAGACACGACTGAGTGACTCAGCCACACACAACATATGAAAGGGATCAAACTTCTAATATCCCAAAGGGCACTGAGAGATCATCTGCTTTCCTGCCTCCTGGCACTACTGAATCACACTGGTAAGAGTCTTTACAAATTCCCTGCAAAGCAAGAGACAACACAGTCCCTTCCAGAATACCAACAGTGCCTTGCCAGACCTTTTCACTTTCTCTCTTCTTAAAAAAAAAAAGAAGAAATGATTCTCAGAAAGACCAGCCCTTTACCTGTGTCAGACTCTCAACTCTATGGCAGCTGGTACAGTCAAAGCATCACTATAAACAGCTGAGACTCTACCGGTAGCCCCTGATAAACCACAGCTCCTCGCACTCAGGCTTTTCTTGTGTGTGTGTGGTCTACCACTGAATGCAACAACATGAATGAATCTCAAAAGCATGCTAAAGGAAAGAATCCAGCCTTTAAAGGTACATTCTGTATGATTCCATTTATATGACATGAGGGGTGAGGGCAAGGGAGAGTAACAAGAGGATAGGCACCAAAATCAGATTCATAGTTATCATGGCCCTTGAGTTCATGCTTTTATTTTGTCCCCTTGAATCTAGGTTGAGTCTGCGACATGTTCTAACCAACACAATGTAATAGAATAGATGTCACTCCACTTCCATAAGCACTAAGGTCCAGCAGCTTCTGCTTCCATGCTCTTGTGAGCCCTGAGCTGCCATGGGAGAAGTCCAGCTACACTCGTGGAGAGGTCACATGGAGAGCCTACAAGCAGAGGTCCCCTAGTGAGAAAGAAGCCCTGAAATGACATATAGAAGCACCAAGGAACCCAATCAACAAAGAAAGCCAGTGGAAAAATGAGGGGTAAGCACCACCTTACTAATTCACCCTTCCCCAGCAATCCCTAGGTGCCCAGAGCACCATGTGAAAGACTAACACTGGAGACAATAACAAGTTGGGTTCAAGTGGAAGCGTTGCCCCTGATGAGCTGTGTGGGTCAGTCACTTCAGCTCTGTGAGTCTCCATGATTCTGGCAGCATTCAAATCTGCTACTCTTAAGTCAGGGGTCCCCAGCTTCTGGGATCTAATAGCTGATGATCTGGGGTAGAGACGATGTAATAATAGAAATAAAGTGCACCAATAAATGTAATGTGCTTGAATCATTCGGAAACCATCTCCCCTCTCCCTGGTCCATGAAAAACTGTCTTCTATGAAACCAGTCCCTGGTGCCTAAAAGGTGAGGGACCGCTGCTCTAAGTAACTGGATTCATAACAAAGAACGAGTCAGGTGACACCTCGGCCACCTGCAGGCCTCACACCCACGTGGAGTAATCAACCAGCCATCACCTTGAAATATCACTTCTCCAAATGATGGACTCTGTAGAGCCTGGGTCACTTTAAAAATAGTAGCACCCCCTTCTAAATTTGACTCAGCGGGAAGTGACACTCACATTTTAGGTGAGCTGTGTAGTGCCAGCTTTTGTCAGTGGAATTGTCTGTATGTGAGGACAGGATATGATGTGCAGCGGGCTTCCTAGGTGGGGCTAGTGGTAAAGAACCTGTGTGTCAGTTTGATCTCTAGGTCAGGAAGATGCCCTGGAGGAGGGCATGGCAACCCACTCCAGCATTCTTGCCTGAGGAATCCCATGGACAGAGGAGCCTGGTGGCCTATAGTGCAGGGGGTCACAAAGAGTCGGACATGACTGAGCGATTTAGCACGCACGCATGATGTGCAGTATTAATGAAAAAACATCCTGTCAGGGGATTTTACAGTAGCAACAAATCACATGTTAGTGTATCCATTTATATATACAGAAAATGCCTAAATGTACCTTTGAAATCAATAAAATCCAGATAAGACATATGCTTTTGACATATACATATATATCGTGTGTGCGTGTGAGTGTGTGTGTGTGTGTGTACACACACACACATAGATTTTTCAGGTAGAAAGTGTAATTCCCCATCAGCCAGTGGCCCATCTGAAACCCTAAGCCTGCCTCCAAATTCCTATTTTCTGAACTGAGTCCCTCCCACATTATTCAGTAAAATGTGGAGGTTCAGCCCGGCTGCCCTTGCCATGATTTATTCATTGACTCTCATCTGAAATTTCCCAGTGTCTCCAGGTCTTTGATGCAAATCAACCCGATTCTACAGCCTCCCTCAGATGCCTTTTTACTCCCTGAGGGTCTTTAGCTGGAAGACTGCATGCAATTAAATGTAAGGCTTCCTAAATTCAACCTTTCTCAGCCCACACACAGTTTTCCTCCAGTTGGTGGAATTAAACATTCTCTCAACATTGGAAAGCTCTCCTCCCCCAAGCATGTGAGGCTCCTTTGGCGGACGGGGGATGAGCCAAGACACACTGTAGATGTCAGGTGTGGCAGAATCCTCCCAAACCTACCATTTGCCCATAAAGCATAACACAGAGACACTCGAAAAGGAAATTATTAGAAAATTGCTTCTCATCATAATTACCACAAATAACAAAGGAGAAACCAACTAAAGCAATGACTTAGAAAAGTGACTCAGTTTGGGCAATTACACAGATAAAAGCTGCATTCAGCGAGCCGCTCACACAAATTTATTGTTCCCTGCCAACGCTGATTATTTAGAGAGCTACAGTAAATATTTCACCATATGCTTCTAATAACTCAGAATATTTTTCTTAGAAGAGAGTACATCTTCAGGATACTCTCAACATTGTAGATTTACTAAGGGTATCAGCACTCTTAGAGAAAGCAGGTTTGAGTAAAAATATTAATACGTTTTTCTTCCTTTTAGAACAACAGAAGACTGATTGAGATACATGATGAGGACAAGAGGCATGAAGCACTAGGCAAGGACTGGGAAACAAAGATTTTATTTGCCTGAATCTAAATAAAATCTATACCAGAAATTAATTTTTATAAAAACAAAAAATACCTAATCAAACACAGGACTCGGGCTATCTGGGAGCTTCCCAAGTGGCCTAGTGATAAAGAATCTGCTTGCCAATGCATAGGACACCTGAGTTGGATCCCTGGGTCGGGAAGATCTCCTGGAGTAGGAAATGGCAACCCACTCGTAATATACTTGCCTGGAGAATCCCATGGACAGCGGAGACTGGTGGGCTACAGTCCATGGGGCTGCAAAGAGTTGGACACAACTGAGCATGCATGCAGGATATTTGCCAATTGTAGTTCCTTTCCTACAGATAGCCAATCAATCAATTAATTAAAAAAAAAAACCAACTTCACCTGACAACACCTGTTTCCTTTTCTCCAAGCACTTGACACCATTGACATGTTTGCTCATTATCTGCCTCCCCAGTAGAATGCAAGCTTCATGAGGGCAAGAGCCTATTTTTCCTTTCACCACTGAATCCCCAACATCTAGGACAGTTCCTTAACACATAGGAGGTAGTACAGAATGAGTGTTTGATGAACGAATGAATGCACTTAACCTGATGTTGCCCATTTCATTGTCTTCACCACCTTTATTATTAACTCACATGAATTTCAATTTCCCCTAGATTGTCTCTGAAATATCAGTAGCCCAAAAAAGTTCTGGACTCACTTAGAAATGACAGCTGATCTTTATCCTCTCTTTGGGCACTAGTCATCTTCTACCTACAGCTAGTAGAGGATTTTGCTGCTTGTATATTATATGTCAACAACGTTTACAATGTAGTTAAGGCCTGGCTTAAGCAACATTGTGAAGCAGATTAAGTTCGGGATACTTCATCCCCTCTTTCTGTACTTTCCTCTCTTTTCTGAGCTTTCTGTTACTTAAATCAATTTATTTCTCCTATTGTGGAAAACAGTTGTCTTATAAACAAATTCAGAGCTCCCTGTTAATTATTTAAAGCATTGTCTATCTCAGTATGTTTGAATTTAAGACAGGACACTAGAGATAGAGTAATTCTTAACCTGATGCTCAGAATCCCTAACTTTTGGAAACTGTTACCCTGAGGTGGGTAGGGTAGGCAGACAGGGATGGGTCTTTCCATTGCACCTGAAGTGACGTTATTGGGGGGACTTTGACCCACGATAGTTAGCTACAAGGAGTTGGACACAATTTAGCAACTGAATAACAACAAGTTAATGGCTTAGATCACCTCATCTTTCACTTAAAGTCTCACTCCTTCTAAACAAAGTATGAGAGGCAGAGGACGATGATGGACCCCAATAATACCAAAGGACTTTCTCATGAATGCTTTCACCCTTTCATATAAAACTCATCCAGTGAAAACAGCATGGGATTGTGAGTTAGAAAGGCCCTGCCTCCTATTAAGAAACACTAATATTTCAGTGCAAAGGGCCTGAGTCACACACGCATGGGATATGATTGCTAAATAAATTGATAAAATTTTAAAACAAAAAAGACAGATCAAAAGATTAGGTAATATTTAGGAGAAAGGAGAGGAAGGGATGAGAAGAAGCAAAGTCAGTATGATACATCTAAAGTCTTAATATCAGCAAAAGTCATTTTGTGGCTGTATTGCAGTTTCTCAGCAATAAAATTCCATGAAAATGACTCTTCTAAATTGTCAAGGGCCCAATCTTTGCACTATACAGACTGAACTCCTAAGAGATTCAATAGTTGTTTGTCTCTGGTTTTAATATCCTACAGTAATACATTTTGATTAAGTCAGTAAATTACAATGGGGAAAGAGATATCAATTTCAAAAGCAAACTCAGACACTTCGTTGACTAGATGGTTACCCCTAAGCACATGGTTTCCAAAGCCTGACCTCCACGTTCACTCAGCATCAAATTAAAGGGTTTTAAACAATAAAAATACATGAATCCCTTTCACAAGCAGGATGGAAGTGAAAGAGGATATACATGAAATAGTTTCAGAAACACAGACTTTTTCATTACTCAATGATATTTTTTACTTAATAAATAAGAGGTCAATGATACGTTGAATTACTGCTAAGAAATATTTATCTGTGTGATCAACTGTGTAAAAAGTGGTGCAATAAATTAATCAGTCAGGTGCTTTATTCTCATTTTTATAGTCATAATAATTTCTTAATGCACATCTGAACATAACATATGCACTTTAAACAAAACAACTAGACCATCATTGAGTAACACAAAAATTTTATTTCCAGAACTAAAAAAAATAAAAAGTGGCTCAAAGTAAGCAATATAAAAATATTGAATGGCACTAGAAAAAGATTTTTTTTTTTAATTTAGAAAAAGACTTTTTTAGTTAGTTTTACATTTGTCTCATGTGTTATTTTACTACTTTCATGGCAAATGGCTCAGTGTGGACATAGTACAGCCTCAGAGTGGATGGAAGAAATCTCAGAGCCGCTTACTTTAATACAACAAATATCTGAGTATCCACTTTGTCCCAGGCATAATGGGAGGGCAGGGGACATTCTGTTCACTGGCAAGCTCTGCTCAACTTCCCTGCTTAGCTTTATCTGTGTATCACATAACTCTCCATCCTGCTCCCCCATCCAAGACGCAGACACAGCAGACTAGACGCACAGAGAACCACCGGCTGACCAACCCACAGGCAGGGCTGGACCAAGAGATTCTCCCTCCAGAGCAAAAACCAAGACACTGAAGCTGAGGGGTCGGCAGAGCTGACCACATGTATGCTGGTGAGTAGGCGGAGGAAGGCCGATGACCTGGGAGAAAATGGGAAGCTCGGACAGGTACATGGAAGGCAGTGACTGAGGCAATGCGAGGGAGAACTGCACACACAGACAGACTGGGTAGAGATGGATAAACAGAGGCAGAGACTACAGACAAAGACGGACAGCACCAGGAGAGATGGAGAGAGAGGACAGAGGCTGATCCAGACAGGTGGCAGCAGCAGAGCTGGGCAACAGAGGCGATCAGTGGCAGGCAGCAATTCAGAGAGACGGGCAGGAAGACAGAGAGACGGGGAAAGAAGAGAAGAGAGGGTGGGAACGGACGGGCATGGAGCATGGTGGCGGGGGGCAAGGGGAGCCAACACAGAAGGAGCCGGAGCTGAAGAGCAGGCAGCCCCGAGCAAGAGACCCACAGCCACATCTAGAGAGAGAGTGAGGAGAGAACTCAAGACCCCTGGAGATGGTACAAGAGAGACAGACCAAGGGCCAGAGGGAGATACAGAGAAGAAAACCAGAACATTCCAAGAGCAGGCACTGCTGGAGACAAGTGAGAGGCAGGCATTGAGAAGCTGGGAGAGAGAATGACGGCTACTTCCTGTACCAGGACCCAGGGAACAGGGGCCACCCCAGAGGCCCACGTCGCAGATCTCAACCTAAGTCAGCCTGCAGCGATGGAAACAGCTCACTGTGACACCGGTCACAGTTCTCCAACTCAGCTAGAGCTGGCTCACCTGACCCTAGAAAATAGGACCAGCCAGCCTTAAAAGGAAATCTCCAACCTGCCAGCCTGAGATGCCTCTCCTAACGCACTATAGAATTCACTCCTGGGCTTCCCTGGTGGCCCAGTGGTAAAGAATCCAGCTGCCAGTGCAGGAGACACGGGCTCCAGCCCTGGTCTGGGAAGATCCCACATGCAAAGCAGCTAAACCCATTCATCACAACTATTGAGCCTGTGCTCTAGAGCACAAAAATCGCAACTGCTGAGCCCACGTGTGCCCCGGAGGGCTCAGCAACGAGAGAAGCCACCACAATGAGCAGCCTGCACGCCACAAGCCGAGAGCAGCCCCGCTCACCGCAGCTAGAGCCTGCACAGCCATGAAGACCCAGCGTGTCAGTCGCTCAGCCATGTCTGACTGACTGCGATTCCATGGACTGTAGCCCACCAGCCTCCTCTATCCATGGGATTTTTCAGGCAAGAAGACCGGAGTGGGTTGCCATTCCGTTCTCCAGGTGATGACCCAGTACAGCCAATAAATAAAATTATTAAAAAAAAAAGAACTTGCTCCTGCCCCAAATCCCTTGGAAAAAATATTCTTCCACCACTGACTGGTGAGCCCTGCACTCCCACAGTCCATGGATTGTTTTCCCTTAGATAAAGGACATCAACGTCATTACTAACTTGCTTTAGTTTCATCATTCGACAAGAGTAACAGAGAAAAGCGGCACAGTGAATGAAGTCAGGCAGGAGCACAACCCCTGGATGACCTAGCCAGGTGGGAAAAGTATCAAGGGGAATTTTAGCCGACAGAGGAATGACTAGAATTTAGAACCTCCTCCATCTTTAAAAGCCATCAGCTATCATTTCAAAGTGGCAGATCAAAAACATGTATTTACTTCCTCATCCTTGAATGATGGCTGGAAAATTCAAAGGGATATTCCCACAGCATCAAAGGGAAGGGTCACCAGTAGGCAAGAGCTAAGTTTCTGGAAGATGAAGGATAAGTGGAGGATGAAATGCAGCAGAGGAAGTCATGATTTTAAAATTCCAAAGGGATTTGGACAAGGAAGGGGCTAATGAGACGCGGGACACTGAACTGTTAGCTACTGTCTAAGGCAGGAATGGAATTTGAGCAAAAACTGGGAAACCAATAGAGAAAGTCAATAGAGAAAAAGTCCACTCACTCTCCAACATATTCCCTCCATCCATACACCCTGGCAGCCACGCCTCTACCTCTCAAGTAAAGACACATGTGGCTCAGAGGCAGTAGTCTGCCAACTGCAACATCCATCGGAAGTGCCCGGAGAACTCGGTAAAACATGGATAACAGGCCCCATCCCCTGAGTTTTTGATTCACTAGATATAAGGTTGTTCTTTAATCGCTAAGTGGTGTCCAACTCCTTTGTGACTGCATGGACTGTAGCCCACTAGGCTCCTCTTCCATGGGATTCTCCAGACAAGAACACCGGAGTGGGTTGCCATTTCCTTCTCCAGGGGATCTTCCCAACCCAGGAATCAAACCCACGTCTCTTGCATTGACAGGCAGATTCTTCACCACTGAGCCATCAGAAATAAGTTTCGCCCCAAGAATTTGCATTCCTATCAAGTTCCTAGAGGTTCTACCACTAGAAATTAATGAAGGCAATTTTACTTAATCTCTTTTTTAAACCTCAGTTTCTGCAGTAATAAAACAGAATAGTGAGAGTGCTCACAGAAAAGTCTCAGTGAGGAAACCAGATCTGAAAGAGACACGTGCACCCCAGTGTTCATCGCAGCACTGTTTATAATAGCCAGGACATGGAAGCACCCTAGATGCCCATCAGCAGATGAATGGATAAGGAAGCTGTGGTACATATACACCATGGAATATTACTCAGCCGTCAAAAAGAATTCATTTGAACCAGTCCTAATGAGATGGATGAAACTGGAGCCCATTATACAGAGTGAAGTAAGCCAGAAAGATAAAGAACATTACAGCATACTAACACATATATATGGAATTTAGAAAGATGATAACGATAACCCTATATGCAAAACAGAAAAAGAGACACAGAAATACAGAACAGACTTTTGAACTCTGTGGGAGAAGGTGAGGGTGGGATGTTTCAAAAGAACAGCATGTATACTATCTATGGTGAAACAGATCACTAGCCCAGGTGGGATGCATGAGACAAGTGCTCGGGCCTGGTACACTGGGAAGACCCAGAGGAATCGGGTGGAGAGGGAGGTGGGAGGGGGGATCGGGATGGGGAATAAGTGTAAATCTATGGCTGATTCATATCAATGTATGACAAAACCCACTGAAATGTTGTGAAGTAATTAGCCTCCAACTAATAAAAAAATTTAAAAAAAAAAGTACAATAGAAAGATAATCAAGGATATTTACTGCAGGAATTACTGTGTGTGGGGGGAAAGGAGAGGTAGAAGATTATTTAAATATTAGATGATTAATTCAATAAAGGTACATCCATACAAAAAAAAGAAAAGTCTCAGTGAGATCAGAGGAGAAGATACATGTGAAGCCTTTGGCACACTGCCAGGCACACCTATGAGACAGGTTTTTTAATTTGCCCAAGTCATGGTTATAACCAGTGATTATAATTGATGCTTATAACAAGTATTTGCTGGCTTCTAATGTTTTTTGAATTCTGAGAATTTGAAAAGTGAAAAAAGATGGAAAAAGAACATGAAAACATCTCATCAAGCCTGTAGGTGACCAACTTGTTGAGCTGAAAAGCAAGGACAGGTGCGTGCTACTTTCACCAGGCAGAATACAGGTATTTTTCATTCTGTTGAACAGGAGAACCTGAATTCATACCTTCTCACCAAGTTCATGCCCATGACTGATACTGGTCTGGACAGCAGGCTACTGAGAAGGTACTTGTCCAGGGAAAGAGCAACAGGTTCTATGGTCAGAATCCTGGCAGGTAAATAATGACACATTTAAGCAGGTTATTAGATGAGGGTTTAATCAAGGAACTATTTAGAAAAGCATGGGTCAGGTGGTAAACCAACTCTCTTGAGGAGAAAAAGCTCTGATTTATATCATTTGACAATTTCTGAGGGGTAAATATTCCCACATGGCAGAGTTTAAGCTACCAAGTGCCCTGAACCAGGAATAGGGAAAAGGTGAGCATAACCACATCTTGAGAGAGAGTACTGATACCATCCAGCTGCACCTGCCCCAGCACACAATGGGGGAAAAATTCAGGGACAGTGCAGGGCCCCCGGGGTTAGTAACCTTTGCAAATTGCAAGGTTTACCCAAACCCAAAGAGAGTGAGCTGCAGATGTAAGCTTTAATCAAAGCAAAACAGATAGGCTACGATGATGACCTTGCAGGGAGGAAACTAGGGGAATAAATATTACAATCTCCCCTACCTGCTTCGCCACCTCACGGTGGTAAGAAGCCAGCCAGGAGTCAGGAAGCAAGGGAGCCTACGGACATAATCTATGTAGGTCACCATCCCAGGATGCAGAGCAGGTTACAGAAGAAAAATGACTAGCCCACTGATAAAGAATCCGCTTGCCAATGCACGAGATGTGACATATGCAAGTGTGATCCCTGGGTTGGGAAGATCCCCTGGAGTAGGAAATGGCAACCCTCTCCAGTATTCTTGCCTGGAAAATCCCATGGACAGAGGAGCCTGGTGGTTACAGTCCTTGGGGTCGCAAAGAGTCAAACACAACTGAGCACAACAGAAGATAAAGCAGTACACTGGCCCTTGTAGGCACTCAAAGCACAGCCTTAAAGATTGCAGCCTAGAATGCTAATCAATTCAGTCCCAATAATGCTGACAGGAAACAAAAGTAAAGAAAATCAAAACTTAAAAATCCATGTAGATGAAGTAAATATATTTTCTTCGCCAGTTATAAAGCTCTAGTCTAAAACAGGCTTTCCAAATTCACTCTTAATAGAAACTGAAGTTAAGCAGTAGATAAATATTGGTACAATTTGCCCAAATAGTATCATCTTTCAGATGCTGACTCCAGCACTCTGAGAACGCTAGTGGCGGGCGCCTACATCACTGCTGTAAGGAAAGAAGGAAGTAACTAGAGGCCATTCCTCTTCTTTATAAAGATGCCTGAACTATGGTGTTGGAGAAGACTCTTGAGAGTCCCTTGGACTGCAAGGAGATTAAACCAGTCAATCCTAAAGGAAATCAGTCCTGAATATTCATTGGGAGAACTAATGCTGAAACTGAAGCTCCAATACTTTGGCCACCTGATGTGAACTGACTCCTTGGAAAAGATCCTGATGCTGGGAAAGATTGAAGGCGGGAGGAGAAGGGGACAACAGAGGATGAGATGGTTGGATGGCATCACCAACTCAATGGGCATGAGTCTGAGTAAACTCTGGGAGTTGGTGGTGGACAGGGAAGCCTGGCGTGCTGCAGTCCACGGGGTCACAAAGAGTCAGACACGACTGAGGAACCGAACTGAATGGAGGTCACCGAAGACCCTTTGAAAAGCTATAAGAAATGGGAGCCTTGAGGCACTCTCATTTAATAATTAACATTAATAATTACAAGATTGACTCAATTTCAGAATATCAGTTCTATGCAACTTAAGATTAATAGAAAGAGCTGCCATTTTAATTGATAGAATGAACAATCTTAGGATGAGTAAGCAAACAGATTCAGACTAGTGGCATAATTCTTTAATACCCAATCAGAAGAGCTGTAAGTAGTTTTTCTCCTCAGCAGCCACACATGACTGTTAGAATAGAGACCATGAGAACTGAGGGAGACGCCAAAGTTGGCCACACGGCAATCTGTTCAGCAAGACTGTCCTTGCACAGCCAGGGCATCAGACAGATCCCAAGATCTAAGATGGGCTGGAATTGCACAGCAATGGGGGAGAACCCGAGACCACGTGCCAAAGAAGACAGGGCAATGGGACATCCCAGAGGAGGGAGAGCTTGCTAAGAAAACTTCCGCCACATCAAAACAAAGCTTCATACATGCTGCAATCGTCCCCTTTAAATTGACGTAAGGGACCTGGTCATCCCATATCCAATCTCACCAAAAAAGAAAGAGCTATAAAATCTAAGAATAAGTTTGGGTGAGATGTTTATAACGGAAAAAATGTGTGGTAAGTACTGAGTCGACATAGCATCTCTTAAATCTTTGCTGAGGTTTGCAACGCATGTTGGTCTTCATCCCTCTGCAATGAGCCCCAGCGTCACAAACATCACACTCATTTTGGGAGTCCCGGCCTCGAGCACTGCATCACGCACAAAGGAGGTCCACCAGGCCTGTGAAACAGAGCTGGAGGCGAGTCTTGGCTTTGCAGTTTGTCTTTGATTTTTGATTCCTTCATGGTATCACTGCCCCCACTTCAGTCACTTTATTTCTTTCACTAAAATAAACATGTCATTCACCTCCTAGTCCCGTCTCACTTCCAGCATGAATTCTTACATATGTCCCCAGAGTTTTTCCATTTAAGAAAATGAGTCTCTCACACACACACTTGCCTGTGTCCTTTGCACACAACACTAACTGTGTGAGTCTTTCATATCATTTACCATCATGGTGCGGGAGTTCACACTATAGGAATGTTATAACACAGAGTAGATACTGAGAGCTGGACAATAAAAAGAAGGCTGAGTGCTGAAGTATTGATGTTTTTGAACTATGGTGTTAGAGAAGACTCTTGAGAGTCCCTTGGACAGCAAGGAAATCAACCTTGAATATTCATTGGAAGGACTGATGCTGAAGCTGAAACTCCAATACTTTGGCCACCCGATGCAAAGAACTAACTCATTGGAAAAGACCCTGATGCTGGGAAAGGTTGAAGGCAGGAGGTGAAGGGGACAACAGAGGATGAGATGGTTGAATGGCATCACTGACTCGATGGACATGAGTTTAAGCAAGCTTCGGGAGATGGTGAGGGACAGGGAGGCCTGGTGTGCTGCAGTCCATGGGGTCACAAAGAGTCAGACATGACTGAACAACTGAAAAAGAAGAAGATAGTGAAGCCTCCCAAAGGACAAGGGCAAATTTTGTTTTCATTTCATTTTGATCACGTGCTCACTATTAATATGACCCTGAGTGACCCTGCTTTATTGGATACTAGATTGTTGGGGCAGTGCCATTATTAAAGGAGAAAATAGCATGTGTCTACAAGGGTGTGCCGTGGAGTGCTGAAAACTCTCATACGCTGCTGGAGGGAGTGAAAAATGATACAAGCCCTTCGGAAAACTGGCAGCATCTGCCACCCTTAAACACTGGCATCCTATGTACACACTCAATATACGTCCAAAAGACATGAAGAACATTTGTAGCAGCATTGACAGCAAAAATCTGCAAACAACTCGCATGGTTGGAGGAGGTCAGTGAGAGGACATGACCGCTAGCTGACCATTGAGCTGGACCCAAACAATCAGAGGCTCCTCACCCCTCCCCTGTCCTTGGGATGTACACTGCCCACTGCTCCCACAGAAGGAGCCGTCCCAAGGAGAGAGGAGGGTGTTGTTGAGACCATCTAGACCAGCAATCCCCAGCCTTTTCAGCACCAGGGACCAATTTCGTAGAAGACAATTTTTCTACAAATGGAGGGGGATGGTTTCAGGGTGATTTAAGCATATTATATTTACTGTGCACTTTATTTCAATTATTATTATATCAGCTCCACCTCAGATCATCAGGCATTAGATCCCAGAGGTTCAGGACCCCTGATCTAAAGTGAATATGTGACTGAATCCAGTAAAGGCCTCTTTTTAACCTTTAAGTTTTGGCAGGTGGCTGTGGAGATCTACTCATATTGCAGTGCCCAAGACAAATCCAGTAAGTTCCCTCACTTATTAAACCTGCCGCCTACCAGTCTAGAGTGGGCTACCTCTTTCTTCCATCTCTCCTTGCCCTCCCTGTAAGGGGGCCAGTTTGCAGAACAACACGTATCCATCAACAGTAGAGTGGATAAATACAATGCATGGTGTGGTCATTGCACAAAGTACTATACAGCAGTGAAAAATGAGCAATGAAAACACATGCAACAACAGCACGGAGGAATCATCAGCTGATGAAGGATCCATGCTGTATGTCCCATGCATACAAAGCTCAAAAACAGACAAAGTGAACTGCAGTGTTCAGGAATACAAAACAAGTGAAATTATGGGGCAGAATATGAAGAAATTATGGTCACCATGAACTCAGGAGATATCTCCCTTTGGGAAGTAATGAAGATGGAACAGGAAGGCCCCAGGAGTCCTGGAGTGCTGGCAAGATCTCACTGAGGTGGTGACAGAACATTATACAAATGTATTAATCTACACAAAGTGATTTCATGTGCATTTTTATTATTTTAAAGCCAAAAAAAAAAAAGGTTTTAAAAAAACAAGGAAGAAGGGAACTTCCCTGGTGGTACAGTGAATGAGAATTTGCCTGCCAGTGCAGGGGACACAGGTTCGGTCCCTTGCCCAGGAAGATTCCACATGCCACAGAGCAACTAAAGCCCGTGAGCCACAACTACTGAGCCCGCGTGCCTACAGCCCGCGCTCCACAGCAAGAGAAGCCGCTGTAATGAGAAGCCCACACACTGCAGCTAGGGAGTAGCCCCCGCTCGCTGCAACCAGAAAAAGCCCACGTGCAACACCAAAGACCTGGTGCAACCAAAAGTAAATAAATAATTTTTTTTTAAGGGAGAGGAATTAAGACAAGAAAACTGTTAGTAAACTACTCCCAAAACAGTTTTCAGGTGGAAAAAGGAGTGGGATAGGTCTGCTTAGTTCTGCAGGGCAGACTTGGAATGAATGGTATCTATAAGAGGGCAGATTTTGGTGAGACCGGACAATGACAACAACAAGAAAGAAGGAGGAGAGGAAGGAGGGAAGGGAGGGGAAGAAACCAGTTCACAGTTACAGTTGCTTAAGACAGAACATTCTAGTAAGAAAGTAAATGTCCCATCTTGAAGCTCTCCAAGCATAGGTTGCAGAACCACTGGAAGGAATGCTCTGGAGAAGATTCAAACACTGGAAAAGGAATAGCAACATGTGTCCCTTCAGACTTCAAATTCTCACCAGTTATAGGTGTGGCCACTTAGAGGAAAAACATCACCAACCATAGTCCAGAGATCCTGAGTGTATAACACAGACACTCACTTTATGAAAGGGCTTCTTTGAATAAATAACTAAAGTATATTTTAAATGTTTCTTTACAAGCCATTAACTATCTAACCAAAAATAAAGAGGCAGAGAAGACACAGGGAGCTTCGAGGCAATGCTGAAGAAACCACTGCCAAATGGAGTCCAGTCATCAGTGAAGAGTTACTGTTGGAAAGAACGAAGCCAAAGAGTCCATTTATCACAATGTTCCTCAAAGGCATCTACTCTTTTATGATAGATTATTAAAATATATGGATTTCATAAAAGTCAGGGAGTTTGCAAAACTTGTTGCCTCACATTAAATCAGAGCCTCTGTCCTCTCAATCCCCCAGCTACTGTCAGCCGATAGATTAAACCTGTGAGTCTTTCAGAGAAAGCGAACTGAGCCGAGGTTGAGGATTATCTTCGAACATATTACAAGGAAAAAAAAACAACAATTCTGTTGAACTGGTAATAATTCAGATTACCACCTACTCCACATTCAGAGCAATAATGGACTTTAACCAGTTTTCTGTTTCATAAACATTCCCAGGGCTCAACACTTTCTGAGGACACACAGCATTCCCCACGGCGCTCATCCTGTTTGCTAAGTACTTACAACAACCTGAACCAACTTAACGCTGAACAAAAACACAGCTGATTTAGCAATCTGTAAATTATACATGTACGTAAATCTGTACCCAAATGTGTCGCGTTTCACTCCTGCTAACACGCATGGGTTCTTAACTGGCACCTACAATTGTTTGATAGAGGTTTACGAACACTAAAACATATGTTCTGCCTAGAATGGGACCATTTAGGGTAATATTTTTGTAGTTTCCTGGCACTGAGGTCTGACAGCCTTCCTAAGACAGATCTATTTGCTTCAGTGAGCATTCTGACAGTAAGTGCTACAGATTTAAGCAACCATCAAAAAATATTCTGGAACAACACTTTTCAAGCATGAATATCAAGAGAAACAGGCTGGCTTTGCCTATGTGGCCATGAAGTCAGTATAAGAATCTGAAATGATGATAATCAAAATCAAATCCAATCCGGGGTGCTAATTATGCCTTCTGACTACTTACAGCTAAGCAAAAAAAAAAAAAAACAGGTAATTTCTTTCAAATAGCCTCAGGATATATAAAAGAAAATTAAACTAGATTTAAGTCCCACCAAGACCAGGAATCTTTTAAACTTTTTTAGAAATAAAATGTCAGATCTAAATAAGAGTTGCAGCCAGGAAACACTGAAATTGGAGTGGGGTCCTTGGACCCAGACTCACTAGAATGTAACTTACTAAAGGTAAAGAGGATGTCCTGCTTTCTACTATATCCCCAGCATTCAATAAATATGCTCAATAAATCTTTGTTGAATGAAAAAACCAGTAGCAACAACAACTGTTGTCTAGTCCCTGAGCTGCCTCTTACTAACTAAATGTAAGTAAATGACTTAACCTGAAGATTCGTAATCCCTGGAGTTCTAAAATGGAGACACTGCACCTCCTTTGCTGGCTTATGAGGATCAAAGGTGATATTCCATGGAAAGTGACTTAATACTCTACAAAAGGCAGACAGACAAGTGCTGTTACCACAACTAAACCGCTGACAAAGGTGAAAATACTGCCCTTCCTTGAAACAGAATTAGCTTGTGCCTTGCCCTATGATTCTGCTTGGATGTGGCAGCAAGGCTGTTAGCCAAAATGGGTGCCGTTCTTGTTGTTGTAACATTTCATTTAATCTCCACTGGGAAATTGTGCTTCTCTAGAGAAAATAATGGTAATACAAGGAAGGTCACTTCAAGGTATCCCATAAGAAGCATGACACTGGGGTCAAAGGGCTTAGGGGTTCATCAGTTCTGCCCTTAAATCTTTGAGAAAATTCACTTGCTTTCATTTCTTCATTTATACTGTGTTAGGGAAGGAGAGGTAGACGACAAAGCATCTAAGGCCTGTCTCAGTTCTATGATTTTCCAGATACCAGATATTCAAATACCCCAGAACAAAGCCAGTTCTATTATCCATTAGCACATAATGAGAGATTTTTTAAAGGATGATGAAAACAGTTCTACAAGCTAAGTCACAATGGCTGGAGAAACAACGATGCTATAAGAAAGATGAATGATTCCTTCTGAAGAGCTGCCTCAGGCACTGTCTGCCTGCCACTTCCAATAAGTCACTTAACATTCCTGGGACTCAGTGTTTTGATCTGTAAAAGAGGAACAATAATACTGCATAGGACCACTGGGAGAAAATACTTAAGAAAATGATCAAAAAGTATTGCTATTTTAAGGTAAACGCTATTTAAACACTTTCATGCCCCCCCCCCAAAAAAGGGCTAGTGGATTCTAGAAGGAGACAATATTTTTAAATAGATTTTTTCCATCACAGTAAAATAACATGATGCTTGTAGATATTGTGATATTTCCAAGAGTACAGATTGTTTTTCCTATTTGGTCTCAGGAAATATGAAGACAGGGGTCACTAAAAACTGAAATCTCACAACCTTGAAACAGTAGATCATTTTAAATGTTCATCCGTCTCTCCTCACAAGATGTTTGGTTTTGTTGTTGATGTTGTTTTGGTTGGTTAGTTAATTGAAGTCAAGTTGTTGAAATTGGAGCTGAAATTAAAGCACCAGTGCTAACAATGTTGCCTGCTACTTATTCTTTTAACATTCCATGTCTGTTTACAGAGGGGAGGAAGCTCCAAGAAGACCAACCAAATCAGAAGGTATTCTGCCTTCTCAGTTCCAGGAGTTTTTGTAATTGTGTCAGCTCCAGAATTCGTATCTTTTTTTTATCATTTTACTGTGGTTATTAGCTCCATGATTCTACATTTCCTGCTACAAGCCTAAGGAACCTTGTGATTGTCACATTTAAGATTCTCTTACTACTCTCTCCACTACTCTTTCTTACTACTCAAAAACATGATAAGGTATACATTAGATACGGTCTTCCCTCATATTTAAAGGACACTACCTCTTCACCAAAAAAATGCAGTTGTCATTGATACTTATGAAAAAGTTGATGTCACTGTCAATGGGATCCTCAAATAGCAAGAATCCCTCGATAACCCACAACAGGCCAATAACAACAGCAATCACAGAAAATTAACTCTTAAATAGCGATTTTACTTAAAAAGCCATGATCACCTGCAGCTCTTTCACGGCGAAAGAGTTTATTGTGGCTGTTCACGTAGTAATTAACATTCTCTTCTCTCCTCAGGTAATGGCTGGGACTGTTCAAAAGCCACCTGAGTTTGAGGAAGCCCTTGAAAGGAAAAGGGCTTCCCTTGTTGCTCAGCTGGTGAAGAATCCACTTGCAATGTGGGAGACCTGGGTTCGATCCCTGGGTTGGGAAGATCCCCTGGAGAAGGGAAAGGCTACCCACTCCAGTATTCTGGCCTGGAGAATTCCATGGACTGTATAGATCACCGGGTAGCAAAGAGTCAGACAGGACTGAGCGACTTTCACTTTCACTTTGAAAGGAAAGGTGATTGACCAGAAATTCTTCAAGAGGCACATTTCTACAAAGTGCCTGAATAATACATGATGATTTGCTATCCTAGTTGATAAGTTATTTACTAGAAGATAAATTTAAATCTGTTTTTAATTATAAAGAGTATTTTCTAGTAGCATAAGTCACTTCCATGCCCTTCCCCTGAATCCCAAACTAAATCCTAATAGAAGTGCAGAGTTTTAACACAATCTCCTTCAGGCTCGGCAACAGTGATATTTATACATGTTAAAAACCCATTTCCTGAGTTGGCTCTTCACCTCCTCCCAACAGAATGGCATCTGACTCTGGGAGGAGATGGGGACCAGGAGCCTGTAGAGAACGTCTCTAGGCTTGTCCTCTGTCATTTCAGCCTGTTTGATGAACGGCTTGCACTGCATCTTCCAACTGCTCTGTAAGCGCTTTACCCTGGAAGCTCTGCTGTGAGTACTAAAGGCGTTTGAAACGATTGTAGTCTATCCCTGCTCCTAGGACTTCCCAACACCTCATGCCATCTTAATGCCACTGGGAAAGAGAGGGGCTGGAGCTCTGGTTTATCGAGCAATGGATACATTTACAGTTTGGGTGAGTTTGAGAATGTACAGGGGAGCAAGAGTTATAAAACACTGCTGTGGTTTGGAAGAGAGGAACGATGACAGGTCTGTACCTGCGCCCCTCCACTTTGCACTCGAGTTCAGGAAACTCTGCCCTTCGTGAGCCTTAACTTCGAAGGGTGTGGGTGGGTGAGGAGGTGGAATCCGGCAGCCTGCAGCACGTCCCTAGGTTCCCACGTCCCTACCCCTCGGACTTTTCAGGTGCCTGGGTGGGAGGTGGAAGCAGCCGCATCCTCCCATCCCTCGGGGCCGGGACTCGGAGGTGCCGGTCTCTCCTGGGGCGCTCTCTCCTGGGGGAGGCGGCGCCGTGGACAGCGGCCAGAGAACCCGGAGAGCCTTAACGGAGGGGCGAGCAGTACCGAAGGGGAAGGCGCTGCCGTTCCTGCCGCGACCAGCTTCCCATCACTTTTCCCGGGACTTTGCTCATCAGCTGGTACACTCCCTGGAGAGGAGACCGAGAAGGTGCACGAAAGGTCCCCAAAAGCGACCCCAGGAGAGCGCTCCTCTTGGGATGGGGACCCGTTAGACCCCGCCCCGCTCTACCACCCTTCCCAGCCCCGGGAGTCAGCCCCGCGCCGCGGCTCCCAGCAGAGCCCCGGGGTTCTGCTGCATCTGCTGGCGCCGAGCGGCGGGAGGCGTCTGCAATAAAGGCACGGATAAAAAGCCGGGGTGTCAAATCCGAATGCACCTCTTACCATTGGACCGCCGGACAATGTTCTCCAGAAATGTGTTTTGAGGGGCCACCAGTCCCTTCCTGCCCCCAGCCATGGTCATCCTCCCGGCAGCTCGGGGTCTGGGGGGGCGTCCCGGCGCGGCGACTCACGGCAGCAGCAAGCTGGGCGCGAGGCCCGCGAGCGATCCCGGCTGGAAGCGCCCCATGCGCCCCACGGGGACCCGGGCGGGCAGGGGCGGCGGCGGCTCCCTCCGGCTGCCACCCTCGCGCCCTCTTCGCGCCTCCCTCCCCGCGGCCCGCCTCGCAGTGTACTCGCGCGGGGCTCGCCGCGCCGCAGCCGCCTCCGGGTGGGCGGAGGGGGGAGCCGCCGCAACCGGGCCCGCGGCGCCCCCTACCGGGCGCGTGTCCCCCGCCGGCCTGCGGGAGGCCGAGCGGGGCGCTCCCGCAGCTGCCGGGAAGCCGAGCGCCGCGGAGGGCCAAGGCTGGACCGGCAGCGCCGCGCTCTGGGCACAGCCTGGAAATGTGCACAGTGCGCGCCTTGGGTTGGGTGGCGAGGAGGGTGTTGGAGCTGCTGTCTCTGGCGGGTTCACTCCCAACGAGGTCGCAGGGAGTCTTGGAGGAACGTGACACTGTACCTCTCCTCCCGTGCTCCGTTCCAGGCCGGAACCCTTGGGACCGCTAAAGCTCTTGAAACCCCTTCCTGCTGGCCCTCTAGGGTCTCTTAGCCTCATTGTGAAAGTTGCCCCACCTGCATTCGGAAGCCAGTGTTTGACCATTAATTAATGAAGTACCTAAGGGGTCAGGCTTGCAGAGTGACTAACTGGTTGGACTCCAGAAGAGCTGTCTTGGGTTGTTTTTAAAGATAACCCAGAGTCAAAAACGCACGCTCCAGACATTTAACAAGTTTGCGGGCTGTCTCGATTTCCACTCTTATCCAGTGAATATTTTAGCAAAGACCAACAAAATACATGTATATATACAGAAAGGTTTTCTGTTTGTTTGTTTGTTAGCAGAATCACAGCCTGTTATGATCAGTGTGTAAGATTAGGAAACAAACAAGCTGTCTGACAAACATCTAAACAGGTGGGATGGGGCTTGTCCCTGAGGGCAAATGCTTGGAGGTTGGGGTTGGGGTGGGCAGCTTCCCCAGGCATTTGACATCAATTAAAAACCACAGAGGACTTCCCAGGTGGTGCTAGCAGTAAAGAACCCGCCTGCCAGTGCAGGAGACATGGGTTTGATCCCCCGGCAGGGAAGATCCCCTGGAGGAGGGCATGGCAACCCACTCCAGTATTCTTGCCTGGAGAATCCTATGGACAGAGGAGCCTGGTGGGCTACAGTCCATGGGGTCGCAAAGAGTCGAACACTATTAAGTGACTTAGCACACAAAAACGCAAAAACCACAGCCTTGACAGGCACACACTGGTATATTTAAATCCATGGCTGATTCATGTCAATGTATGACAAGACCCACTGCGGTATTGTAAAATGATTAGACTCCAACTAATAAAAATAAATGAAAAAAAAAGGATAGCCCACAAGGACCTACTGTACAGCACAGGGAACTCTGATGGGTGTTACGTGGCATACCAACTGGGAGGGGAATTTGGGGGAGAATGGATACATGTATATGTATGGCTGAGGCCCTCAGCTGTCCACCTGGAACCATCACAACATCGTTAATTAGGCACACTCCAAAACAAAATTAAAAGCTCAATAAAAAATAAATTAATTTTTTTAAAGTGCAGCCTTAACTTGATGGACGGGCCACCCTGTTCAGGATGCTGTGTTGGTCCTCATACCTGCCTCCTGGTATAAGAAGAATTACATCAACTCAAGATTTCTGGGCAGGAGCTCAGACTGTTTGGGGAGATTTTTACCTGCACATGGGCTTTATCTGTTTTTTCACTGTATGTCCCCAGAGGGTGTATGACCAGAGACTAAGGAACTGCCCCACAAAAAGAATGAGTTGATCATTTCCTAGTCAGTTCCATGCTGGGACAAGCAGCAGTTGATACAGGAATGTAAGAGGCAAGATACTGACTGTGCAACCTCAGCTGTCCAGGTTAACCATCCTGACGCATCCTAATGTTTTATAGATACCTTCTCAGTTTATTCATCTCTCAAATAGATTGCCCAGCAATCTCTCAGAGATGCCTTGAAGAGCAAACTTAATTGATTGAAGAGCAAGAGTAATTGATTAGGGGAGAGCCCCCTCAATTGCAGAGTACTATACCACGGTCAGACGTCATCATTAGAGTGACCAGATAAATCGGGCCATTACAGACATCACCCTATCTCGCCTTGTGGAGACACAAAGTGAACGGATGGTAGTTGTTTGCAGAGTTAGGGAAGGCTTGCGCGGGCTTTTGAAACCAGTAATGGTATACTTCTTCCACAAGGTAAAATTCTACCAGGCACATCCGTCACCCAGCTCAGAGCAGTGATTTCTTAAACCCTAGCTCCGTCTAGTGGTTCTTTGCTCTATTACAAATGAGATAACAAGCAGTGTGGATGAGAACTTGGAGATGTATTGATGCTGAGCTGGTTCGGAGGTGTCTGCCTACTTCATTTGAATCAATTCATTTGAATAAGGCTCTTAAGGTTATGTGATCTACTGCAGGCCCAAGGGGAGATTTTTCATGATGATATTAAATCTGTCAAGCAACCTCATAATCCTGCTTGTGAAAGGAAGATAAAAGAATGGGTGGGACGGGGGAGCTATCAGAGAGAGTTAATAAAATTTCTCAGATTTTAATGAGCTCTCATGTTCCAGGGCTCGGGTATAAAGGAAACAGATGATATTCATTTGAGGTGAGAGATGTTAAAGCCGTGGCAGGCTACCTGATAAGAAAAAGGGGCAAAGCGATACCTTCCATTTTTAATTTCAAATGTGCTACTACTGTGGTTCTCGGCACACACTGTGTATGTGTGTTGGCACCAATTTGAATACTGTCATTTTTAGTGGCACCCTTGAAGAGATTAAAAGACCCCAAACATCATTGAAACAGTCAGAAATCTTTAACCACTATATCTACTCAGTGTGAGGGTATCTCATGACATCTACAAAAAAACACATCTTCTGTCCTGCCCCATCCCCTTGGCTGACCCTCAGCACTGTCTGACTGGAGGAGTGGAGCTGTGTCCTGCCTTGGCCAGGTTCTCTTTGCTACTCGCAGGCCTAGGTTGTGTGTGTTCAGTAAACACACCGTCTTTGTCTGGACTGGCTAGACAGTACAGCATATTATGCTCCTTACCTCTTACTTCCCACCTTTTGTTTCCTACTCTGTATTCACTTCCAGGAGCTTCTCAGCTTAAAGTTCTGTCTGAGATCTAGCACTATAATGTAGGAAAGTCAGCTAGAACAAACTTTAATCTTACAAATTTGTCAAAATTGCTAACCCCTTTGTAAGAGAGTCACAGTACAGCAATGTGCCTCTGTATTTTTATATAACAGGCAAAGCCACTTTTTATTCTAAGGAATAACTTTAAATAACTGGGACTAGAGTTCCAATTAGACTGCCTCTGTCCCTTTCTGCAGGAAGTGGGCTACCTCTGTCTAGAACGTCTACCAAGAACAATACAGAGTCCGAAATGAAAACTTTTAAAATTTTACACCGCTGTCTCTAACCAGTGTCTCAGTGGTCTTCTTTTCCTATGCCCTCAGTATTGTGGTTACCCCTGGATTATAACATGTGGTTTGTCTGTATCATACAATAGATGGCGAGCTGAAACACAGATGAACTTCACCAATCTTTGTTTTCATATATATAATTAAGCCATAGTATAATTGGTGAATTCACAAAAGTAGTTCACAGCGATGGAGACACTTCAGAGAGAGCATGGAGATAGAGCTCTACAGAATGGCTGGGAAAAGAGTTTGGGAGAGGACAGAAAAATCTCAAAGCCCAACAAAAAATATCTAGCAAATGAAGAGGAAGACAGTACCACACACCAGGGGTGGGGTGGAGGGGAAGATGGCATCATGCAAAGACAAGAATTACATTTTTTCCGTTCAATAAGATCATGAAGTATAGGAAACAGATTTCAAAAGCCAAGAACCTCTCAAACATAGGAGAGTTGCCCATGAGCCCTGGAAGTTCTCAGAGGAAGAATGGGAAAACAAGGGTGTTTCCTCTGCAGAAAAGAGTAAGCATCAATAGGAGAAACTGAACCCAGAAGGGACTTCACCTCCCTGGCCACCTTGAGTGAAGTATCTAAAAGAGGGGGGATACGCAGCATGCATGGGAAATTTCAGCTTCTATGACCCAGTGACTGATTTATTGTATGTAATTTCTGTTCACAAAACGTATTTTCTAATAGATGTACAGGAAATGTGTTGAGGAGGCCATATCCATTGGAAAGATCTGTTCTGTATTATGGGGCTTCCCAGGTGGCTCAGTGGTAAAGAATCCTCCTGCCCATGCAGGAGACACAGGAGATGAGGATTTGACCCCTGGGTCAGGAAAATCCCCTGGAGGAGTAAATGGAGGAGTAAACCCACTCCAGTATTCTTGCCTGGAAAATTCCATGGACAGAGGAGCTTGGTGGGCTACAGTCCATGGGTCACAAAGAGTTGGTCACAACTGAGTACATACACAGGCATATTCCGTATTATGGACACCTACCTCCACCAAGTGCTGGGAAAAAGAAGAAAATCTGCCTCCATAAGAATCACAGCCAATAAATCTAATGGACTGGAGGGTGTCACACTGATGTAGGGGCTATGCTCAACTGTGGCTAACCCAATAGGCATTTTTAAACATTTGCAGAACTGGGTTATATCCTTCTAAATGCCCAAAGCTATTATCCTTCTTTCTCATTTCCTCCTATCAAAAGAGAACAAGATCTTTTATCACATCCCTCTCATGGAAAATAATGCAAAGCATTTACAACCGTCTCATTTTATTATGTAAACATTCGCTCAGAGTCTAGCATACACCAGATGCTGGAATAGGTTCTAAGGATGAAAAGAGGGTTGTGATTGACACCTGCCCCCATGAAGCTCAGGAATCAGTGAGTACTTAGCTTCTTTATGATTTCTCTCCTTTCAGCTATTTTCCTCTCTCAGTTGTGTCCTCCAAACCCTGCTGTCTTAGTCCACAAACTACATTTCAGCTTGATCTCCTCACTGAAGACTTTCCTGCTTTCTCTTCACTGAGACTTGTCTCTTCCCTAAGGTTTTGGAGTCCCACAGATCACAGTCCTTTAGAAGATATTCATCTGCCATAGCCCCTGCAGCTAGAAGCCAGAAGTGAAGTGGGAATTCATCAAGAGTAGGAAGTTGGATGCACAAGCGCAGAGCCCAAGAGAAACATCTGGGCAGAGCCAGAGATTGAAAAATTACTCGCTTATAGCCTTCAAAAGAGAGTGAGAAGGAGCAACCTAGAAAGCAGGGGGAACTGGGAGAAGCCATATGAGAGAAGTCTTTAAATGGGAAGAGTAATGAACACCATTTTTTGCATATGTACGTGTGTACTAAGTCACTTCAGTCGTGTCTGACTCTTTGCAACCCTGTGGACTATAGCCCGCCAGGCTCTTCCGTCTGTGGAATTCTCCAGGCAAGAATATTGGGTTGCCATTGCCTTCTCCACAGGATCTTCCTGACCCAGGGATCGAACCTGCGTCTCCTGAGGTTCCTGCGTTGCAGGCAGTTTCTTTACTGCTAAGCCATCAGGGAAGCCCAACTTTATTTATTTATTCTTGGCCGTGTCGTGTGACATGTGGGATCTTATTTCCCCAACCAGGGGTTGAACTCGGTGTGTGCTATAAAAACTGGAGAATGTCCCTGGGACAGAATGATCCGTTGGTCTTTTGAGACCTTAGTGGAAATATTTTCAATGGAATAGTGGGGACAAAGCCACATTACAATAGCTTTAAAGAATAATTAGAAAGTTACAATCCAGATAGCAGACTGAGCTAGTAAGAATTGCCCTTCTAACCTAAACATACAGAAATGCCAAAAAAATTGTTTTTAAGCTTATCTTCAATATACTGCCAAGATCAAAAGAAGTCAAAAATAGGCAGGAATCCATTGCAGTTGTGGGAATACATGGGGAGCAGCAGGGGAGTGTAACCCCCAAAGAAATGCTCCTTAGGGTGTGCAGTTTTGGTATTTGTGTGACCCGTCTGAGGACTGAGGCCCCATTCATGGTGGGGAAACTGGAGCTGAGTCTCTGCTGGACCCAGGAACCTGGAAGAATAGAACCTACAAGCCTGAGCTCTCAGCTGGTCCAGAACATGGGTGGAAACAGTAAACCTTCACAAATCGGAACTCCCAGATCACCCAGTCTTCCACATTAATGGGACAGGATTCTCCCAGCTACCCTCAAAGTGTGGAATCTTGTGCTAAGAAGTTTATACAGAAATGTCACATAGCCCCATCAGAAACCAGTAAGAAACCGCTGCTGCAGGAAAAACATATACCAACCAATATACCTTAAGGTCCAACTGATAAAAATTACCCCCAATAGAAAGCATACAGACATAATTACAAATCATACCAAAAATAATTCTACACCATAAATGAAATCAAATAAAAAATTGGAGAAAACAGCAACTGAGAAACAATGCAGGTTGCAGCAAGTTGAGACTTTAAAATGTGTATTTTATATATTCAAAGAATAAGGAAGAAATGTAAACCTTAGGGTGAAAATAAGACACTATGACAAAAAAACAGGCAGATTTTGATCAAAATTAAACAAAATTTAAAATATTCATGGAAACAAAAAATCCCCTCAGTGTATTATTCAGTGGTCTAGACCCAATTAGCTGGAAAGGAAATTACATAGAACATAGCCTAGAGAAATAAACAGATGGGGAATGTAAATGATAAGTGGATGGAGTGAAAGGCTCAAACATATGTCTAAAAAGAATCCTCTAAGGAATAAAAACATATATGGAGAAGAAGCAATATGCAAAGGGACAAAGAGAATAAATTTTTCAGAATTAAAGAAATCAAATATCTCACAATTAAATTCTCAGATTGAAAAGGCAGGATAAATGAAAACAAATCCAAACCTAGACATATAGAAGTGAAACTCCAGAGCGGAAAAGGAAAAGAGGAAATCTTAAAAATTATCATAGGCTCATGTTCATCGAGTCGGTGATGCCATCCAGCCATCTCATCCTCTGTCCTCCCCTTCTCCTCCTGTCCCCAACCCCTCCCAGCATCAGGGTCTTTTCCAATGAGTCAACTCTTCGCATGAGGTGGCCAAAGTATTGGAGTTTCAGCTTCAGTATCAGTCCTTCAGGGCTTCCCTGGTGGCTTAGAGGGTAAAGCGTCCGCCTGCAATGCAGGAGATCTGGGTTCAATCCCTGAGTCGGAAAGATCCCCTGGAGAAAGAAATGGCAACCCACTCCAGTACTCTTGCCTGGAAAATCCCATGAACAGAGGAGCCTGGGAGGCTGCAGTTCATGGGGTCGCATAGAGTCGGACACGACCGAGCGACTTCACTTTCTTTTATCAGTCCTTCCAATGAACACCCAGGACTGATCTCTTTTAGGATGAACTGGTTGGATCTCCTTGCAGTCCAAGGGACTCTCAAGACTCTTCTCTAACACCACAGTTCAAAAGCATCAATTCTTCAGCGCTCAGCTTCCTTTGTAGTCTAACTCTCACATCCATACATGACCACTAGAAAAACCATAGCCTTGACTAGACATGAGTCTGAGTAAACTCCGGGAGTTGGTGATGGACAGGGAGGCCTGGCGTGCTGCAATTCATGGTGTGCAAGGAGTCGGACATGACTGAGCGACTGAACTGAACTGAACTGAACTGATTTTAAAAACAAATTAGCCTTGGCTGTGTTTGGTTAAATAAAAAAGTGGGATAATTTTAGGAAAGAAAATGTGTTTCACTGAATATTAAATTCTAGTTTTATTAATTAAAGTCTGTGTTAGTAAGACTCAGTTCTCAATAATTCCTTGCTGTTATGTCATACCATTACAAGATTTAATTAAATTATTAAAGGAAAAAAATTATCATAGGAAAAAAATAGATCAGCTACAACAATGTGAAGATGATATTGACATGAGAGATCTCAATCTAACAAGAGAGTTAAAAATGATGCAATACACCAGTGGTTCCCAACACAATGGCTAAACTTCAAAAGACTGACAGGACAAAATACTGACGAGAATGTGGGACCAACAGAACTCTCAAACATTGCTGTGAGAGTCTGAAATTATAAAAAAAAAAAAAAAAAAAAAACACACACTTTGGAAATAGCCTGGCAGTTTCTTAAAAAACTGTTGATAACTATTCACCCATCCCATACCCCAGAAATTCCACATACATTCAAAAAAGATTTGTTTGTATCAGCTTCATTCATAACTGTCAAAGACTAAAAGCAGCATGTGTCCATCACCAGCAGAATAAATAAACAAACCATGGTGTACCAATAAGACTGAATACTGCAAAGTAACAAAATGAAACAAAGAAAGGCAAACAGATGAATCTCAACACATTACATTGAGTGAAAAAGCCTTAGACTAAAGAGTATAGCGTATGTTATTTCATTCATACAGAGTTCTAGAACAAGCACACAAGTTAAGGTGAAAAAGAAATCAGAATATTCTGATTTCTTTTTCACCTTAACTTGCCTAGGGAGGGACATGATGAAATGTTCAGGAGTAATAAGAACATTCTATATCTTCATGAAAGTGTGGGTTATGCATGTATATGATCTGTCAAAACTCAAAAAATGATACATTTGAGTTTTATGTATTCTGCATAGTTTATTTCAAAAAAGAAACTCTACATATTGAACCCTAGCTAGTTATATTCAGGCTAATCATTTAGGAGTAAAGTATATGGATGTCTACAACTTATTTTGAAATGCATCAAAAAAATAAGATAAAAAGACATGATAAAACAAAAACATCACAATGTTAATGATAGTAGAATCTGTATGGTTGGTATGTAAGTGTTCACTGTACAAGTCTTTCAAATTTTCTGTATGTTTGAATTTTTTTCATATCCATCTGAATCCATTTTAAAGGGAAGATATAGTAAAGACATTAACAGAGACAGGCTAAAACTTATGAACATTTGCTGAAAGAACTAATTAAGAATTAGGAAAAAAAAGAACTAGAAGAAAAAAAAGTGGATTACATGATGCAATAATGAAAGAGAAATTGGTAAAATCATGGTAGTAGACACCAATAAATATTGACTTCTAGATAGTGAGGACAATAACAGATTAATTAGAGGAGTGTTAAAAATATGGTGACAGTAAAATACTTGATAACAGCAGAATGAATAATGGAAACTTAAATGTTTCAAAATCTTTGTCTTATAATAGCAAGACTGCTAAATTTTAGACTCTGTTAGAAAATTTGTAACTTTCAGACCAGTGATGGGAAATAAGAATGGGCATAAAGAAAATATAATCAAATCAAAATATGCCATGTAAACAGAGAAAAGATGTAAAGAATTAATATGGTAGATTAAAATATACATTAAAAGTGGCAGAAATACACCAGAATATGTCAGTAATCACAATGCATGTGTTTGTGTGTGTGTGCATGTGCGCACACGCATAATCGCTTCAGTTGTGTCCAACTCTTTGCAACCCCATGGGCTGTATGTAGACCACCAGGCTCCTCTGTCCATGCAATTTTCCAGGCAAGAGTACTGGAGAGGGTTACCATGCCCTCCTTCAGGGGATTTTCCCAACCCAGGGATCAAACCTGCGTCTCTTAAGTCTCCTGCTTTGGCAGGTGGGTTCTTTACCATTAGTACCACCTAAATTTTCTTATTAAAATAAGCACTTACATCAGATAAAAACAAAACAGAATCAATCGTGTGATGGTTTAAAAAAATCTCTCTTGGAACATAATTACACAGAAATGTTTAAAATAGAGAGAGATGGAAAAGGACATAGGACTTTGGATTTGGAGAATACCGCAAAACCATCCTATCACAAATATTTTAAAGATCTGAATAAAATTAATAAATGATAAAGTTTTATATATATTATATATGTGCACAACATACTGTGTATAATTATATATTTATATTTTCTTAATTTTTAGTTTATATTGGAGCATAGTTGATTAACAACATTGTATTAATTTCACATATATAGCAAAGTAATTCAGTTATACGTATACATGTGGATATATGCTTTTAATTGAATAACATGAAATGAAAAGAATTACCTGAGGACCAAAAAACAAAACCAGACCTAAAACCAAAGCAATGAGCACAAAGATGTGAAAGTGTTGCTGCCCAAGCAAGGTCGGGAGGAAAGGGTAGAAAACCAGATCAAGGCCAGGTCAGGAAAAGCTTTGTTGTCATGCTGAGTCTAGCATTTAGAACTTCAAAGTTCACTTTATCATGCGGCCAGGCTGCAGGAATCAAAGTTCAAGCAGGTGCATGAATAACTCCAAGTTCTGGAGATACGACAGTGAAGAACAGAAATATTCTGCTACCAAGGAGCTAAATCTAGTTGGGTGAGACTGGCAAAAATAATAAATACATTATTTTGTATCTTAAAACATAGATAATTTTCACTTTTCTTTATTTACTTTACTTGGTGCTATAAGGGAATGATTTAGAGTAGATTCATATTACAGGAAACATGAACTGTCAATACTACTTTCCACCATGGGACCTTGGAGATGGGTGCTTTATGCTAAGTTGAGGGGCTGTCTTCATTGCCTTCTCAAAAGATCCTTTGATATTTCCTCTTCCAGTTGACTTCCTCAGTTCATTGGTAGAACTGCAGCCTAAAAAAAAAAAAAAGTTGTTGTTTAGTCGCTAAGTCACTAAGTTGTGTCAGACCCTTTTGCAACCTCACGGACGGTAGCCTGCCAGGCTCCTCTGTCCATGGGATTTACTGGAGTGGGTTGCTAGTAAACACTGGAGTGGATTGCCATTTCTTTCTCCTCCCAAACAAATTGTTTGAAAGAATCCTAAAAAAAATGAAGTCTAATATCAACTTTGATCAACCAAATATCTTCATCAAATATGACACACAAAGCCATCAGGTGATCTGCTATGTGGTTATATTGCTGGTAAAGATCATGAACAGATCAACAAATATGAAACAGATCAAGATGTGTGACATGACCTATAGGGGGCTCAAAGATTCAGTGTGATTTCAACAGTATTGAAATTCAGTTTAGTATCACATGCTAAATCAGTATTTCTAGGTATGACCACTTGCAGAAAAACATGGCTAGTCTTCACACATGGAATTTATTTCCTCGGGATTAAAAAAGGAAATGGGGTGGGGATGGATGCTTTGGACTCAGTCAGTCAGTTTAGTCGCTCAGTCGTGTCCAACTCTTTGTGACCCCATGGACTGCAGCACCCCAGTAAGGAAGAAAGTGAAGAGGAACATAAACCAAACCATCTAAGGTTCTCCAAGTATTTCACATTTAGAAGGACATAAACACAGAAATGACAAAAGTTAAATGCCAGAGAGTTGTTTCAACCTGTGAACAAAATGTCAGAGAATGACTTCTTTAGTACTCTGAGAATTATGGAAAATTCAACCAAAATTTTATTCTTAGAGCAATTAAATGAATATATAAGGCAGAGGAGAACCATTTGGAGAATATGCATCCATATAAATGTAACATGACAGATAAAATGGGACTTCTCAAGGTTTCTTTTGCTGTTACCTTCTTTGTTAAAGAGAATACTATTTAAACTGTACTCAACTTTCCAAAGTCACAAAGAAAAATTGAAGTCTAAGACCTGGGAATATATATTAAGAAACTGTACAAGTAGTTAAAGAAGGAGAAGGGGATGACAGAGGATGAGATGTTTGGATGACATCACTGACTCAATGGACATGAGTTTGAGCAGGCTCCAGGAGATGGTGATGGAGAGTGTTGCCTGCAGTGTTGCAGTCCATGGGGTCACAAACAGTCGGACACAACTAAGTGACTGAACAACAAGTTCAAGTTAGTTCAAGTCTCCATGCCCAGCTGCATGAAACATTACAGGCACCAGAAGCCTAAGCACAGGAAAATATTTTCCTGATTTTGTTCAAAAGGAGAAAAAAATGAATCATTTTGCAAACCACTGCTTAGCTTATAGTGATTCTGAAAAAATTGTTGATAGGCTATTAAACATGGGTGGGGAGTGTCTAGAAAGAAACGAATTAACCACTGGGAGCCAACATGGATCAACCAAATGGGGAAAAAGAGGAGCAGAAGATGGTAGAAAGAAAGACAATATAAAGAAAAATTATGAAAGCCTTAGAAATGAACCCAAAAGACTGCAGGATGTCTTCAGTGAAAACCAGGTGGTGTCTAGCACACCCATCCAAGGTGTCTGGTTTGGGTGCTCTTTGTGTCTTTCGTGATCTTTGAGCTATTTACAACTCTGTGATTTGTAGACAACTATAGCAATGCAAATGATTCTTGTCCAGAGAGGTACCAGTGGATTCTTTTCTGATGGAAATTCAATTGATTCTCTTCCGCCAATGTGGAATAAGCCAGTTTAACATTTTTGAAGGAAATTTAGTTAACTATTCCTAATGATCTAGGTATGTTTCTACTCTTCAGATTCTCCTTTGAACTAGTTGTAGCATCTTACTAGCTCCTTCATTAACTGAGCTAAATAAAATCTTTGATATGCTTTTATTTTATATTTGTAAGAAGCATAAATTTGTGTGTGTACATATATATATATGTATATATCTTTTTATGGGCGACTGGAAAGGGGCTTTCAGAAGACGTAGTAACACGTTTTTAAAATAGGGGAATGAGGAAGGACGTGGTGTGTTGATATGGGAAACAGCACATGGAGTGGTGGTGAGATGAGACTGGACAGATAGGCAAAATTAGGTCAAAAGGGCTTTGTGATATAATGGAATTGAAAAGTCCTCTTTGCGTCAGCTAATTTTAAGGCCAAATTCTATGGGCTTCCTTACGTGTTTGTAGAACTTAGCAAGCAGAATTACATATCTGAGTTGCTACAGAAGGACTATCCACTAAAACCCAAGCTGAGAAGTAAGAGTGTTCATGTGAAAGATTCAGAGACACAGAAATCTTCAAGAGGAGCTTGGCTTCCTGGGGTTTGGGGTGAACTTTTTAGGTGTCGATGGGTAATAGATCTACAACTGACATGTGGGTTACATACATAAACCAAGAATAAATTTGCTACTTGATCTTGGAGATGATAGGGAACCACTCAGGTTGCTGGCAGGCAAGACAGCCATGCCTGGAGCAGGAAATGACGTGAAAATAGGTGATCAAGCGCTCAGTTGGGGTTGGGAAGGCAAAACAGGAAGAATTGCAGATTACAGGCATCTTAGTTTGTGAACGGGGAAAATGGCTTTACATGTGGCCATTAGAAATAAACTCATAAAACCCAGGACAGAGAGCAATGCTGTGATTGATAAAGTGATGCAGAGAAGGTAAGACAGCTGTTCAAATCACCAATTCGTGGTTTCATACTTCTAGTTCCTAATGGAGAGGGAAAGACTAAAATTAGCTTCTCACATATTGTCAGCATTTAAGCAATCATTTTAGCATTAGTGCAGGGGGAAGTGGGAAATGATGTGTGAATTGTTTCCTGAGGAGCATCAGCATTTTTCACCTATGATTCATGGAAGGACCATCTTTCTTATTAAGCACATTTTTTGAGGATCAACTTATACTAAGAGACTCTTGAAACAGAGCAGAACCCTGTGGTCCTTGCCTCCCACCCCCCACCACCAATCATGTCTTCTGCCTGCCTTTCATTTGTGGAAAGCTTCAGTCAAAGAATAAGTTTAATTAGAGAAGAGAGAAATACAAAAACAAAGAACACAATCAAAGGAGACCAACTAATAGTAATGTAGTCATTAAACACAGTCAAGGACCTTTAATTCCTTCTCAAGGACTATGAATAATATTCTTAGCCATATCCTGTGATCTGTCTTACAGATGCTGAAACCCCAAGTGGGAGAAGTTAACTACATGATGACCAGACTGTAGCCAGGACATGAGCTGCCGCAATTCCGAGACCTGGATGCTACGAAATGGGAGCAAATGGATCCTGGAACTGAAGATGAACTGTACCCAAAACAACCAAGATGATGCTGGTCAGACCACTGATGATCAATCTGAAGGTGACTGTTAGAGATGACTGTGCTGTTTTGGCATGTAGCTCCCCCCACCAACTCTGTCGATAAAAACTTTTACCTCCTGCTTGTGGGGAGGGGGTGGTAGTGGGCCTTTGGACAGATGTCCACCACCCTCCCCCTCTGCAACTGCCAGCATCTGAAACAAAGCAAACTTTCCTTATCGCCAGCCTGGCCTGTTTATTGGCTTTTGAGAGGTGAGCAGCCAGACCCCACTACACACTCTTTCAGTAACACTCTGACAGATACAGTTAATTTAGAGCTAACTCAGCACTGAAGAGGTTTCCCAGGTAGCACAGTGGTTCAGTCCCTGGGTCAGGAAGATCCCCTGGAATAGGAAATAGCAATCCACTCCATTATTCTTGCCTGGAAAATCCTATGGACAGAGGAGCCTAGCGGGCTACAGTCCATGTGGTCGCAGAGTCACACGTGACTGAGCGCAGTACTGAAGAGCAAAGAAGTAAACGTAACCTCTGACTGGAGTCACGTCAGCCTTGTGGTTGGAAACAGAAGCTTTAGAGTCAAGCAGAACCAATTTAAGGGTAATTTTAAATCTCACATATTTACCCAAAAATAAATTAATTAATATTAGATTCGCTGGGGATTTTGTCAAAATGCAGATTCTGAATAGTACCTAAGTTTCTTCATTTCCAATAAGATGCCTAGTTTTTTTAATATGTTAAGGACAAAAGTAGCAAGAAAAGATAAGAGTAATTACTAAATGTAATTGGAATGAGCCTTCCAGCATGGTATAGGAACATGAGGCTATTATGTTACTGTCACTGCTAAATCTGAATGATCATGTCTAAAACTTATATTAAAACTTGAGTTTAGAAATCTATTAATATAGCTTGCTTTTTTAGAGGACCAGTATGATGGAAAAATAAATGTGTTTTAATTTATACATGACGTACATTGCTGATTAATATGATAATATGTGGATTCTTATGTTCCAGGTATATAGAGAGTGAAATAATGTCTGTTTCAAACTCTATCTTACAGTCTCTTATCCAGCCACATTTCATGCTGGATTCGTTCACACACTACAGAACTATGGACATTCAGAGGAAACTTTTCCAAAAGAATAGAAACTGAAAAATTCTGTAACAATAGAAATGTACGTTGACATACAACCAATTATATTGAAATTTAAAATTAATAGTATTAACAACAAATATTTTATGGCACAGGTCAAATATTGTAGATTAAGATAGTCTTGTTGATAGTAACTTGAACATTCAAATAAAGTGCTCTTTACCAGGAAATGATAGATTTACAGTATGCCAGAGTGTTAAGTCACTTAACATTTCAGATGAGAACATTAACCAGTACTATGAATTCTTCATAAATATGAGGTGAGTAATAATGATGTTAGTATGTGGAAAATGAAAAGGCATTAAAATATTTTACAAATAAAAATGAGAGAATAAACTGAAACCTGAAGGAATTAGGGAGAGCATTACAGACTGAGCAAACAGAAGGTCAGGAGATGGTGCAGCCTAACTAAGAGTGTGAGAGGAGATGTGGGTAGAGACGTGTTTGGAGAGATTGAGGGGGTGATCCTCTCAGTCCTTTTTTAGCCCTGTTAAAGATTTACTCTCTCAAAGAACAACAGAAAGCCAGTGAAGGATTTTAAAAACAGGAGTCATAGGATTCGATCTGCATTTTCAAAAGATCATTTCAGCTTCAATGTAGAAAATACATTGCCAACATGGGCTAAACCTGGAGACAGTGACACTAGTTGGCAGTAATTTGGCAGCAATGAAAAATTAAGGAAGTTATGGGAAAAGTTTATCACTTGGCAGGAAGGGGTGTGACAGCAGCTGAATCAGGCAGAGGCAAATTTCATGTAGGCATTGAAAAGTCACTTGACTACCTGGGAGCTTAATTTTCTCACCTTAGAAAACAGCATCATACCTGGCCCTACCAAGCTTGTTATGTGAAAGGTACTCAGGGTAGAGTAAACTTTTAACATTCCCTCCAAAATTTAAATAGTTAAAGGTATACTCCTTTCATTTTTGTGAAATGCCTCTTTTCTAAGGAACCAAACAGACTTTATTAACATTGTCTTCTAAACCTAAAATTCCCTGTGAAGCTGGAATAATCAATAAGCACAGTCAACTGGCTCAATAACAGGGTTGAGCATTCTCTGATTTATTGGTAAACTTTCCAGAGGGGGAGGTGGTTCTCTCCTTTGAGGATTTTCCACACCATCAACACTGATAAGCCAAATGCACTCTCCAGGCCACCTCAAAAAATTAGGACACATGTTTGGGAGCTCCAAGGATTTATAAATCAAGAGGATAGTGAATAACTATGATTTAGATTTTATTTATAAAAGGTATATATGTTTTTCAGCTTATTATTAGAATAATCAATATTGTATCATGTCATATATACATTCCCTAAATGTTTTTAGTTTGAGAATAACTTGATGACAATTCTTAAGCATAGTTTAATCATAATTGGGAAAGGAAAACTGACCAGTAGCCACAGGACTGGAAAAGGTCAGTTTTCATTCCAGTCCCAAAGAAAGGCAATGCACTCAATTGCATTGAGTGCACTCACTGCACTAATCTCACAATTGCACTCATCTCACACACTAGCAAAGTAATGCTCAAAATTCTCCAAGCCAGGCTTCAGCAATACGTGAACCAAGAACTTCCAGATGTTCAAGCTGGATTTTCAAAAGGCAGAGGAACCAGAGATCAAATTGCCAACATCCATTCGATCATAGAAAAAGCAAGAGAGTTCCAGAAAAACATCTACTTCTGCTTTATTGACAACACCAAAGCCTTTGACTGTGTGGATCACAATAAACTGTGGAAAATTCTGAAAGAGATGGGAATACCAGACCATCTTATCTGCCTCTTGAGAAACCTGTATGCAGGTCAGGAAGCAACAGTTAGAACTGGACATGGAACAACAGACTGGTTCCAATAGGAAAAGGAGTACGTCAAGGCTGTATATTGTCACCCTGCTTATTTAACTTATATGCAGAGTACATCATGAGAAACGCTGGGCTGGATGAAGCACAAGCTGGAATTGAGATTGCCGGGAGAAATATCAATAACCTCAGATATGCAGATGACACCACCCTTATGGCAGAAAGCGAAGAATTAAGAGCCTCTTGAGAAAGTGAAAGAGAGAGTGAAAAACTGTCTTAAAACTCAACATTCAAAAACTAAAATCATGCACCAGTCCCATCACTTCATGCAAATAGATGGGGAAACAGTGGAACCGTGACAGACTTTATTTTCTTGGGCTCCAAAATCACTGCAGATGGTGATTGCAGTCATGAAATCAAAAGACGCTTGCTCCTTGGAAGAAAAGCTATGATAAACCTAGACAGCATATTAAAAAGTAGAAAGATTACTTTGCCCTCAAAGGTCCATCTAGTCAAAGCTCTGGTTTTTCCAGTAGTCTTGTATGAAAGTGAGAGTTTGACCGTAAAGAAAGCTGAGCACTGCTAAGAATTGATGCTTTTGAACTATGCTTGAAAGTCCCTTGACCTGCAAGGAGATCCAGCCAGTCAATTCTAAAGGAGATCAGTCCTAAATATTCATTGCAAGGACTGACACTGAAGCTCCAATACTTTGGCCACCTGCTGCAAAGAACTGACTCATTAGAAAAGACCCTGATGCTGGGAAAGATTGAAGGCAGGAGGAAAAGGAGATGACAGAGGATGAGATGGTTGGATGGCATCACTGACTCGATGCACATGAGTTTGAGCAAGCTCTGGGAGTTAGTGACGGACAGGAAAGCCCGGTGTGCTGCAGGCCATGGGGTCTCAAAGAGTTGGACACGACTGAGCATCTGAACTGAATGAATCATAATTATCACATCTAAAAGTACAAGGAAATAGAATGGTTTGTTGTTAAAACTATGTCTTTGTTAGTTCTACCTTTTCCTAGAAGAGCTATACCTAGACTCTTGAATCTTTAATGCACTCATAAAAAAGTGGTTCTGTTTTGAGAATGTATAGTGTCTATATATTTTAATTAAATATCTACAGAATTCATAAGAAAACAAAAAACAATACAGCTTTCTCATAGTGAAAAGTGAAAGTGTTAGTCATTCAGTCATGTCTGACTTTTTGTAACCCATGGACTATAGCCCACCAGGCTCCTCTGTCCATGGGGATTCTCCAGGCAAGAATACTGGAGTGGGTTGCCATTCCCTTCTTCGGGGGATCTTCCCAATCCAGAAATCGAACCCAGGTCTCCTGCATTGCAGGTAGATCTATCTAAGCCACCAGGAAAGCCCCTAACTCTTTCGTATGCACATGTATATTATATGCAAACACTATTCTAGGAAAAGAAATTAACTTTGGTGGAATATTTGTAACTCAGCCCCTAAAACATTAAAAGGTTATTTGAAATCTAGAAACTGTGTCAGATTGTGAAGTTAAGCTATTGATAAACTCTCTGATGTGAAAGGGGGTTAATATGCCAGAAAGGATAGCTTTGAGATTCAATGTCAGCCCTAGGGTCATGAACTTATGATCACTGTGATGATCAAACAGCTGAAATTCATTGCAGTATAGTCCAAGTAGCAAACCTAACTATAGAGGGTTAGGAGGTAGGTATTATAGGAAAAGTGCCCAAATGTTAGAATCAGCCAAGAGGAGCCCAAAACACAGTAGATAGTAAAGGAGGGGGACCTCTAGAAAAGCAAATGTACTATTTGCCTATCATACCAAATAAGACCTATAATTTAAATGCTCTCACACCACTGAATATTAAATGGCTCCTTGCAATTGAGCTGTCCAGGTTTCAGCTCTGTAGCTCTGTCCATTTGTTTTTTCAGCAGATGCTGCGCATCTTAGCACTCTATTCTCTGTACTAAGGCCAGAGATAATGAGTTAAAAGATGCTTGGACTAAAATGGGAGCAAGCCAAGGAAAAAGAAACAGGGAGTATGCTTGAGCAAAATTTCACAGAGTACTCAGGGTTGGAAGACAGTATAGAAAGAGCAGGAAAAGCAGCTGTGTTTACACTTACATGCCAGGCACCGTCCTAAACCTTTTCTGTGCATCAGTTCGTGATATCTTCACAACAACCTAAGAAGCAGGTACAATTATCATCCCCATTTTATAGAGGAGGAAGCATAATTTCACAGAATTTACGTGATCTGCCCAAGGTCACACTCAATTTCCTGCCAAAAGTTCAGGCTGCTTCCAGAAAAATGTTTGGATCACTTCCAAGAAAGCAATACAGATAATGATTATAATGATAATAACAATAAACATTTATGCAGTACTCACAATGTGGTAGGCACTTGTTCTGTTTTATTTATAATAACTTATCAAATCCTCCCAATAACTTGCTCTCTTTCTTTTTTTTTTGATGTTGACTTTCCTTTTTAACAAGCAGATTTTCTTTTTTAGAGCAGTTTTAGGTTCACAGGAAATTGTGTGAAAAGTGCAGCATCCCCTTATATGCCCTTTCCCTCTTCCACATTCACCCCACCATGCACACAGTTTTATTATTAATATTTTGCATTAGCATAGTACTTTTGTTACAGTTGATGAGATAATATAGATATATTGTTATTAGCCACAGTCCCTAGTTTACATTAGGGTTGATTCTTCTGTACATTCTGTAGGTTTTAACAAATGTGTAATGACATGTATCCGTCATTTCAGTATCATACAGAAGACTTTCACTGCCCTAAAATTGCCTTGTGCTCCCCCTATTCATCCCTCTCCTCCTAACTCTGACCCCCTTGGAGTCACCACCATGCCCCTTTCTTCATAGTTTGCCTTTTTCAGAAATGTCATATGGTCAAAATCCTACAATGTGTAACCTTTCCATAGTGGGTTTGTTCTTTCATGTCTTTCATGGCTTGATGCTGAATAATATTCCATCATATGGATGTCCCAAATTGTCTGTCCATCTACCCATTGAAGGGCATCTTGGTCTCTTCCAAGTTTTTTCAATTATGAATAAAGCTGCTATAAACATTCATGTGTAAGTTCTTGTATAGGTACAAGTTTTCAACTCCTTTGAGTAAATGTCAAAAAAGGATGATTGCTAGATCAGAGTGTAAGAGTATTTGTAGCTTTGACCTATCTTCCAAAGTGGCTATACCAGTTTGCATATCCCTAGCAACAGTGAGAGCTCCTGACCCTCCCCACCATTTGGTGTGGTGAGTGTTCTAGATTTTGGCCATTCTAATAGGTGTTTGGTGGTATAGCTCATTGTTGTTTTTATTTGAAATTCCCTAATAACATTTGATTTTGAGCATCTTTTTATATACTTACTTGCCATTTCTCCAGATATTTTGCCCATGTATTAGCTGGGTTAAGACTCCCATTTTCAGATAGGAAGTTGAGGCACAGAGGGATTCAACAAATTTCCCAAGGTTACACAGCCAGGAAAGGGAAAAATATACCTAACTGAATGCAGAGTTTCAGAGAACAGCAAGGAGAGATAAGAAGTCCTGAAAAGAACAATGCAAAGAAATAGAGGAAAACAATAGAATGGGAAAGACCAGAGCTCTCTTCAAGAAAACTGGTGGTATCAAGGGAACATGCCATGCAGGGATGGGTACGACAAAGCACAAAAACAATAAGGACCTAATAGAAGCAAAAGAGATTAAGAAGAGGTGGCAAGAATGCACAGAACTATATAAAGACCCAAACAACCATGATGGTGTGGTCACTCACCTAGAGCTAGACATCCTGGAGTGTGAAGTCAAGTGGACCTTAGGAAACATTACCACAAACAAAGCTACTGGAGGTGACAGAATTCCAGCTGAGCTATTTCAAATCCTAGAAGATGATGCTGTAAAAGTGCTGCACTCAATATGCCAACAAACTTTGAGAACTCGACAGTGGCCACAGGACTAGAAAAGGTCAGTTTTCATTCCAGTCTCCAAGAAGGATAATGCCAAAGAATGTTCAAACTACTGTACAATTGCACTCATTTCACATGCTAGTAAGGTATGCTCAAAATCCTTCAAGCTAGGCTTCTGCAGTACCTTAACTAAGAACTTTCAGATGTACAAGCTGGGTTTTGAAGAGGCAGAGGAATAAGACTTAGCAACTAAACAATAACAATAACACAGTCTGGGCTGAATCAGGCAGGTGGACTCAAAGCCCATAGTCCTAACCTCTAATCTGTGACTCCTTCAGGATTCAGGTCTTAGAGGTTAAAAAAAAAAAAAAAACAAAAACCTGGGTCTCAATGCTGGTTACGCAGTTTACATGTTGTCTAACCTGGGATGTTATTTAATCTCTCCAAGCCTCAGTTTCTTCTTATGTAATATAAGAATAACAGGTCTCATTGTTTCCACGAGGATGAGAGACAAGGTAGAGAAAGTGCTTAACTTGTCAGAACGTAGCAGCTGCGAATAAATGGTAACTATTTTTAGTCCAATGTCACAGGAGAGAGGGAAAGAGGCCTGCAGTAGCCCCAAAAATGAGCACCTGCTTTGAAACTAAAATAGATTAGTCTGGGGCTTTAAATTCTACAGAAACCCAGACATTTCTTGGTGAGGTTTTCATAATCTGTTGTCAGCTGACACCTCCACTCATATCTAGTGCCCATGAATGAATAAAGGTGGTTACAATTCCTAAAAGAACAGCATTGTACTGTATTCAATTTCCTTTTCCTGTTCATGTCACCCTCCTGCTGTCCCTGAAAAAAGAAAAAGCCGCAGTTGTATTATCCTCGTAGCTAATGAAGCATGCCTGTAACCAGACGTGTCCTGCTTGCCTCCACTGAAACTGGGATGCTGGTAGAAAAGAAAAACATCCGAGCAATTGCACCTGATGTGTGGGAATGATTCTCAGAGGACACCAGGCTCTTCTGAAACCGTAGGAGTCCTGGGTGTACATACACTTAAGACCTTTAACTTCAGAGGGTGATTCCCAAACCTGGTTGATAGCCTCAGTATTTCCTGAGGAGCTTCTTAGAAGAACAGGTTCCTAAATGCTTGGTTTAGACTTAACTGAATCACAATCTAGGGGTTGGTGAGGAGAGAATGGGATTCTGATATGTGTACCTTTAAATTTCTGAGAGGCTCTAATGATCAGGGAACTGCAGATCTAATGTCATTCCCATCCAATGGCTGGATCCTCCTTTTGTGTGGGGTGGGATGGAGGAGAAAGCAGGTGAGTGCTGTGGGAAAGTAGAATCTGTTGGGATGTGAGAGCCTTGATCAATGAAAGTAGATGTAAAGTGAATGAGCAGTTACCGAAAGGGTTTTCTAATGAGAGGGATCAAAAACAAAGACTACATTCACAGAGAGAAGAAACTGCTTAGGAAAGAACCTGATCATCAGACCTCCCACTTTATGCTCATGCTGTAGCGTCTGGTTTTGGTTTAGTTTAGTTGCTAAGTCGTGTCCAACTCTTTGCAACCCTACGGACTGTAGCCTTCCAGGCTCCTCTGTCCATGGGATTTCCCAGGCAAGAATGCTGGAGTGGGTTGCCATTTCCTTCTCCAGGGTATCTTCCCAACCCAGAGATACAATTCATGTCTCCTGCATTGCAGGCAGACTCTTTACTGACTGAGCCATCAGGGAAACGATGACCCAACTAATTTGGATAATTTTTTTTCCTAGAAGAGTTAACAAAGTTGAAATAATTTACCTAAATATTTGGGATCAAAGTTCAAGCTCTTTCCCTTAGGTTTTCAAGTTTTCAGAACTTTGATACATTAATGAGAAAATTACATTTGGTAAGATAATAAATTAATTATGTTTGAAAAAAACAAGTCTCATGGGCCTAAATTAGTATTAAAATGCTACAAAGTACTTTGCATTTTACTTTCTTAATTTTACCTTTGGATTTTCATTTACTCATTCAACATACTTTTTGAGTATCAATACTTGGGATACCACTGATTTAGATGTTATTAATATGAAGATGAAGCAATATTGCATATGAACCTGGAATGTTAGGTCCATGAATCAAGGCAAATTGGAAGTGGTCAAACAGGAGATGGCAAGAGTGAATGTCAACATTCTAGGAATCAGCAAACTAAAATGGACCTTAATGGGTGAATTTAACTCAGATGACCATTATATCTACTACTGTGGGCAGGAATCCCTTAGAAGAAATGGAGTAGCCATCATGGTCAACAGAAGAGTCCAAAATGCAGTACTTGGATGCAATCTCAAAAACGACAAAATGATCTCTGTTCGTTTCCAAGGCAAACCACTTAATATCACAGTAATCCAAGCCTATGCCCCAACCAGTAATGCTGAAGAAGCTGAAGTTGAACGGTTCTATGAAGACCTACAAGACCTTTTAGAACTAACACCCAAAAAAGATGTACTTTTCATTATAGGGGGCTGGAATGCAAAAGTAGGAAGTCAAGAAACACCTGGAGAAACAGGCAAATTTGGTCTTGGAGTACGGAATGAAGCAGGGCAAAGGCTAATAGAGTTTTGCCACTGGTCATAGCAAAGACCCTCTTCCAACAACACAAGAGAAGACTCTACACATGGACATCACCAGATGGTCAACACCAAAATCAGATTGATTATATTCTTTGCAGCCAAAGATGGAGAAGCTCTATACAGACAGCAAAAACAAGACCAGGAGCTGACTGTGGCTTAGATCATGAACTCCTTATTGCCAAATTCAGACTTAAACTGAAGAGAGTAGGGATAACCACTAGACCATTCAGTTATGACCTAAATCAAATCTCTTATGACTATACAGTGGAAGTGAGAAATAGATTTAAGGGACTAGATCTGATAGACAGAGAGCCTGATGAACTATGGATGGAGGTTCATGACATTGTACAGGAGACAGGGATCAAGACCATCCCCATGGAAAAGAAATGCAAAAAGGCAAAATGGTTGTCTGAGGAAGCCTTACAAATAGCTGTGAAAAGAAGAGAAGCGAAAAGCAAAGGAGAAAAGGAAAGATATTCCCATTTGAATGCAGAGTTCCAAAGAATAGCCAGGAGAGACAAGAAAGCCTTCCTCAGCGATCAATGCAAAGAAATAGAGGAAAACAACAGAATAGGAAAGACTAGAGATCTCTTCAAGAAAATTAGAGATATCAAGGGAACATTTCAGGCAAAGATGGGTTCAATAAAGGACAGAAATGGTATGGACCTAACAGAAGGAGAAGATATTAAGAAGAGGTGGCAAGAATACACAGAAGAACTGTACAAAAAAGATCTTCACGAACCAGATAATCACAATGGTGTGATCACTGACCTAGAGCCAGACATCCTGGAATGTGAAGTCAAGTGGGCCTTAGAAAGCATCACTACAAACAAAGCTAATGGATATGATGGAATTGAGCTATTTTAAATCCTGAAAGATGATGCTGTGAAAGTGCTACACTCAATATGCCAGCAAATTTGGAAGACTCAGCAGTGGCCACAGGACTGGAAAAGGTCAGTTTTCATTCCAGTCCCTAAGAAAGGCAATCCCAAAGAATGCTCAAAGTACCGCACAATTGCACTCATCTCACACGCTAGTAAAGTAATGCTCAAAATTCTCCAAGCCAGGCTTCAGCAATACGTGAACCGAGAACTTCCAGATGTTCAAGTTTGTTTTAGAAAAGGCAGAGGAACCAGAGATCAAATTGCCAATATCCACTAGATCATCAAAAAAGCAAGAGAGTTCCAGAAAAACATCTATTTCTGCTTATTGACTATGCCAAAGCCTTCGACTGTGTGGATCACAATAAACTGTTGAAAATTTTGAAAGAGATGGGAATACCAGACCATCTGACCTGCCTCTTGAGAAACCTGTATGCAGGTCAGGAAGCAACAGTTAGAACTGGACATGGAACAACAGACTGGTTCCAAATAGGAAAGGAGTACGTCAAGGCTGTATATTGTCACCCTGCTTATTTAACTTATATGCAGAGTACATCATGAGAAATGCTGGGCTGGAAGAAGCACAAGCTGGAATCAAGATTGCCGGGAGAAATATCAATAACCTCAGATATGCAGATGACACCACCCTTATGGCAGAAAGTGAAGAGGAACTAAAAGCCTCTTGATGAAAGTGAAAGAGGAGAGTGAAAAAGTTGGCTTAAAGCTCAACATTCAGAAAACTAAGATCATGGCATCTGGTCCCATCACTTCATGGGAAATAGATGGGGAGACAGTGGAAACAGTGTCAGACTTTATTTTTGGGGGCTCCAAAATCACTGCAGATGGGGATTGCAGCCATGAAATTGAAAGACGCTTACTCCTTGGAAGGAAAGTTATGACCAAACCTTAGATAGCATATTAAAAAGCAGAGACATTACTCCAAACAGGTCCGTCTGGTCAAGCTATGGTCCATGTGGTCATGTATGGATGTGAGAGTTGGACTGTGAAGGAAAAGTGAGCACCGAAAAATTTTGATGCTTTAACTGTGTGTTGGAGAAGATCCTGAGAGTCCTTGGACTGCAGGAGATCCAACCAGTCCATCCTAAGGGATCAGTCCTGGACTGATGCTGAAGCTGAAACTCCAGTACTTTGGCCACCTCATGCAAAGAGTTGACTCATTGGAAAAAACCCTGATGCTGGGAGGGATTGGGGGCAGGAGGAGGAGGGGATGACAGAGGATGAGATGGCTGGATGGCATCACCGACTCAATGGGCATGAGTTTGAGTAAACTCCGGGAGTTGGTGATGGACAGGGAGGCCTGGCGTACTGCAATTCATGGGGTCGCAAAGAGTCAGACATGACTGAGTGACTGAACTGAACTGAATATGAAGATGAGACCCTCATGTAGGCAGAGAGGAGCAGCTGGGGTTGGAGAGAGAAAAACTAACATTTTAATGAGCACTTAGTGCCAGCTTCATTTAAATACATTATTCTATTTAATACAACAATCCAATGACATAATTTGATCACTGAGAACATTTCCCAAACCTATATTTAACAGCCCTGAAACTAGACGTCTTCCAGTTCCTAGGATAGCCAGTATAGAAAAGAGGCAAAACAACCTAACTACTTGCTTCAGGAAAATAAGACTATGAACTAACTAAAATAGGTTAATTCCAAGGTGAAGAATGCCTGCCCCACTGGGGCCACAAGTCAAAGCCATCATGTCATAATTTCTGCCCATCCTCAACCAATTCTCCACCTTAGAAATCATCCCGCCTAACTCTAAATCCTTTAAATACCCTTCCTGGACCTCTCCGCTCTGAGATATTCCTGTCTCTGTCAAGGTGATGTTCACCCTTACCACCGTAAATCCAATATGCATAGATTTGTTTTGATCCACAGTTGTTTGTTTTTCCTGGTGGGCTTCTGGAGAGTCAACAGTCAATATCACTGTTCTTTGATGAAGACATTTGCTCAAACTCGAGCAGCTATTATGAACTACTTTCTTCAAGAGCCAGGTGGTAAACACAGCTGTGACTGCCACTGAAGTTCATATTCTATCCATGGGTGTATATGTTTAGGCGTAAGTGCTTAGATGAGATAAGGGACACAGACTTTTACTGTACAGTCTCAGATGTTTATAAGCAAGCAACTTTCAAAGAGAAGGCAGCATTAAAAATGGCAATCCATAAATGCAAGGGAAATTCAAGTCCTTAAATCAAGTCAAAATGTATTTTCTGCCATCTGCTCTTCACAGTGACACAGCATTAAATGCATAAATAAGTGACCATAAAAGAATTGCCTAAACAAGTCCCATAAACAGATGCAAACAAACAAGAACGGAAATCTAGCTACTGATTGATAACAGTAATTAAAGCCCAGAATTTTGCATAGGATCCTAAGAAAATGACATAAGTCCTCCTCTGTCAGTGTTCCATGTGCTCATAATCCTAGACTTTTGAGGCATAAGTCTTTGAATGGGTATTGGAAAATATAAAACGTCAAAGAAAAATGCAAAAGTATTTAAGTTTCAGGCTTCCCAGGTAGCTCAGTGGTAAAGAACCCGCCTGCCAATGCAGGAGACATGGGTTCTATCCCTGAGTTGGGAAGATCCCCTGGAGAAGGAAATGGCAAACCACTCCAGTATTCTTGCCTGAAAAAATTCCATGGACAGGGGAACCTGGTGGGTTACAGTCCATAGGGTCGCAAAAAAAAAAAAAAAAAATCAGACACCACTTAGTGACTAAACAACAAATTTAAGTTTCAAATGTATTGAAGACAAAATGGAGTAAGGTAAGCTAAGAAGTTTTCTGGGACACAGGAGGTGGAGTTTGGGCAGTAGTCCCAAACAGCTTGATTAGCTCTAAAAGGAGCTAAAGGGACTTCGTGGTGGTCCAGTGACAAAGACTGCACTCCTAAAGCAGGAGACCCAGGTTTGATCCTGGTCAGGAAACTAGATCCCACATGATGCAACTAAAAGTTCCCTTGCTGCAACTCAAGACCCCACACACCATAGTGAAGATCGAAGGGCCCGAGCGCTGCAGCTAAGACCTGGTGCAGTCAAGTAAATCAATAAATGTTAAAAAAAATTTTAACTTTTTAAAAAATAAAAAGAGGTAAAGAAGAGGCCAACATCCTAAAGGCAGAGTCAGATGAAGAAAAAACAACGAACCATTTGCCAGAAAATATCAGATACATCCTCATTATGCTGGCCAAGGGCTCCCAGCTCAGCTAGTGGGGTCTTAGGACCAGAACTAAAAGCTGGGGTCAGGCCATGTTGGGTACTGATGCTCTGCCATTAAGGAGGGACCCGAGGGACACAGGTTAAGTGAAAGTGAAAGTCGCTCAGTCGTGTCTGACTCTTTGCGACCCCATGGACTACACAGTCCATGGACTTCTCCAGGCCAGAATACTGGAGTGGACACAGGCTAGGGGATGGGATAAGCAATTTCCAGGGTGGAGAAAGTGTCTCTCAGCTCCTGGGAGGTAGATGCACCATGGAGTCATTGTCATTAATATGGAAGGATGCATACTGTACTGTTGGTGAATGAGTTAATAACAGTAACAACAAGAGTTAATACTTGAATGTCACACTTGTTTTGTACCAGGCACTGTTCTAAGCATTGTACACACACTAACTCATATAAGGTTCATTCTGTGAGTACCTATAAGGTAGGCACTGTTATTATCCTTATTTTACATAGGAGGACTCCGAGGTGCAGAGAGAGTAAGTGACTCACTGAGGGCTTACAGCTAGTAAATGGCAGTGCCAGGATGAATTAGTTAATTAACAATGAAGCCACTTGTGATGCTCCCAGGCAGCACCAGTGGTAAAGAATCTGTCTGCCAATGCAGGAGACATAAGAGACACCAGTTTGAACCCAATGTCAGGAAGATCCAGTGGACTGTGTAGTCCATGGCGTCGCAAAGAGTCGGACACGACTGAGCGACTTTCACTTCACTTCAGCCCACTCCAGTATTCTTCCCAGGAGAATCCCCGGCTAGAGGATTGATTGCCCTGGCAGGCTGCAGTCCATAGGGCTGCAAAGAGTTAGACACGACTGAAGTGACTTAGCACATCTTAGCAGACAGGAACACATGCTGTTTTCTATTCTAATGGTGTAGAAAGAAGTGTGCTCTACACCCAGCTGTCTACTTCAGACCCTGGTGCTGAGTACTCAGTTCTCCTATGCATCTCCTCTTGCTATGTAGCATTTTGTGATTATTTATCACTTAAAGTGAAAGTGAAAGTTAAATCGCTCAGTCGTGTCCAACTCTTTGCGACCCCGTGGACTGTAGCCCACCAGGCTCCTCTGTCCATGGGATTCTCCAGGCAAGAATACTGGAGTGGGTTGCCATTTCCTTCTCCAGGGGATCTTCCCAACCCAGGGATCGAACCCAGGTCTTCCACATTGCAGGCAGACGCTTTAACCTCTGAGCCACCAGGGAAGCCCCATTTATCACTTAGGAGGCACACAAATTTCTCGCATTTTATCTTCCATTTCATTAGAACAACCTGAACTGTCCTACTCTATGCTCTTAAAATGTCTTTAGGTTAGTTGGCTAAAACTGATTTGTTTTATTCCATTCATCTTCTGAATACTATTAGCAAATTTGAAGGATTATTTTTATTTTTGAATACAAATTTTCTGTCTTGGAACAATCTCAAACCTAGAGAAAAGTTCTAAGTAGAATTCAAAGGCCTTTTCTCCCTGAACCATTTGGGAATAAGTTGCCAATCTGATGCCACATCACCTCCCACTCAATACTTCAGTGTTTATTTCCTACAAACAAGAACAACCTCCTACAGACCCACAATATATCTACCTCAGAAAGTTCACAGACATTACATTTCCATTTAATCTCCAGACCCCAACTGTCCAATTTATGTCCTTCATAGGTGTAGTTGAGTTATGTACTGCATTTGGTTGTCTCTTCTCTAATCTCCTTCGGCCTAGAACAGTGCTTCAGCCTTTCCTTTCACGGCCTTGACATGCATGAAGGTTACAGGCCAGTTATTTTACAGAATGTCTCCCAAGTACAGTTATCTCGTGTTTGCTCATGATTAAACTCTGGTGATGCCTCTGTGGCAGCAATATCATGAAACAATGCTGTGGTCTTCTGACTGCATTTTATCTGGGGGTACAATCTTTACCTTTACTGAGAGAGTCAGTCTTAACCATTTGATTGTGATGTCTGCCAGACTTCACTGCTGTAAACTTACTCTTCTCTTTCTAATCAATGAACAGTTCCCGTAGAGGCACTCTTTTTTCAAATTTTATCGAAAGTTTTTATTTCATTAAATCTGCTTTTCAAAATTAAGCTGAACTTTTATTTCTAAGCTCTTCAAGGATTATAACACAAATAAAGTACCCTTTAAAAAGTGCCCCAAATTAAATCAAAGTTGCATCATCAAAGTAAAACACCTGTGACACTAAGAATTCATTTTCGCTGTAATAGTTTCACATTACTTTTTAAAAATCATTTGCAATGTTCTATAGATCACATTGTTTTAAAGGCATGAAATAATGTAGTATTTTTTAATATTTATTTTATGTTATAGTTGATTAACAACGTTGTATTAGTTTCAGGTGTGCAGCAGAGTGATTCAGTTATATGTATACCTGTATCTATTCTTCTTCAAATTGTTTTCCCATTTAGGTTATTACAGAGTATTGAGAAGAGCCCCGTGTCCTATACAGTAGGCCCTTGTTAGTTATCTATTTTAAATATAGAAGTGTGTACAAGTCAATTCCAAACCCCCAATCTATCCCCCCAGTAACCATAAATTCATTCTCTAAGCCTGTGAGTCTGTTTCTGTTTTGTAAATAAGTTTGCTTATATCATCTTTTGATTTCACATATAAGTGATATCATATTCGTCTTTCTCTCTCTGACTTTCTTCACTTAATATGATAATCTTCAAGTCTATCCATGTTGCTGCAAGTGGCATTATTTCATTCTTTTTAAAGGCGGAGGAATATTTCACTGTATATATGTACCACTTCTTCTTTACCCATTCATCTGTCAATGGACATTTGCATATATCCCATTCTTCATCAGACTTTCCATTTATAAATTTACATTAGCAGGGGTTCATGACTACCTATTATATTCAATGGGTACTTAGATAACAGATGTCATTATCTTTTTGATGGTCAAATTAATCAGTGGGATCTCCTTTAAGCTGGCTTCTGTGTTCTTTTGACATGGTCCCATCGTTCCAGGACCTCTTATTCTCTGGCTTAATAGGGTGTCCCATAATTTTTGACAGGGCCCTGAAATCAGTCACCTCCAAGAAGTTCTGAATTTTTTTAGTAGAAAAGGGTATTTAGAAACCTGGGTGAAAAGGGTGTTCATTGCCACTGGGGAGGAAAGGAAGCAGGTACAACTGCAAGGTGAACACACAATACTTACACCTATGTTTAATTCTATATTTAATAAATTTACTGTATCTATTGAAATATGTATGAGTTCACACATATACAACCATAGCCATTCAATCTAGTTTCCTCCCTTCCCACTAAACAATGAAAATCCTGACTCCTGTGTTTTCCAGGTATCTTTACTTTTTTGATCAGTCCCCCTGTTTCAATGGGCTTCCCTGGTAGCTCAGCACACAAAGAACCCACCTGCAATGCAGGAGACCCTGGTTCGGTCCCATTCCTGGGTTGGAAGTTCCCTGGAGAAGGGATGCCCACTCCTGTATTCTAGGGTTTCCCTGGTGTCTCAGATGGTAAAGAATCCGAGTGCAATGCGGGAGACCTGGGTTCGATCCCTGGGTTGGGAAGATTACCTGGAGGAGGGCAAGGTAACCCATTTAAGTATTCTTGCCCGGGCAATCCCCATGGAGGTTGTCTGGCCGGCTACAGTCCATACGGTCGCAAAGAATCGGCCGCGACTGAGCGACTAAGCACAGCACACAGCACCTGCTCCTAACACAGCTCCCGTTTCTGTGGCCCGGTCTCCCTGCCTAACGCCCTCTTTATTCTGCTCAGGCTCTGGAACGTCTTGCCAGGCTGCGCTACACCGGGCCCGTCTCACCCTGCCGGGCTCCCACACCCCCCTCTGGGACGCCCAGCACGTGAATGCCCCCCTCACCCAGATCAGCTGTAACACACAGCGCTGCTCTCAAACATAAAGAGCCTCTTCCTCCCGCTGGGGCTCTCGATCCCCAAACCCCGCACGGGATGTGAGTGGGATCCAGTCCAGAGCGGCTAAACCGGCTCTGGTTCCACCCTCCCACCCACGCCCCGCGCCTCTTCTTTCTGCAGTACCTCACGGTTTTACATCCGATCTCTTCAGGGAGCAGAAGGGAAACCAACTGATACGTTTACAAATGCTATTTAAATACATGGAAATTGTTCAGAAGAAAAGGAAATCACTAGAAACCTTCGTTTAAAACTGGTACGAAAAGATATGAAGCAATTCAAAGCAATGTTTTTTTTTTTAATGAAAACAGTTATAACCATAAAGAAAACGTTTATTTCCTGTGAAGATTTTACGTCAACCAATTTTTTTAAAATGTTGCAATCACATACGATCGATATTTGCATGATCCCTGGCAAGAGTACTCCCAAGTATTAAGGAGAGTTCCACAAAATCATGTATGATTGACACATTTTTAAAACATTGGTCGACATAAAATCTTCATGGGAAATAGTTTTTTCATGGTTATAACTGTTTTCATTAAACAAACAAACAACAAACATTGCTTTGAATTGCCAAGTATCTTTCTAGCAGTTTAAGAGGAGTCCCTGCAAGTGCGCAGGGGCTTCCCAGGTGGCGCTAGTGGTAAAGAGGAGGGAGGAGGCGGTCTCGCTCAGTCGTGTCTGACTCTTTGCGACCCGGTGGAAGGTAGCCTACCAGGCTCCGCCGTCCATGGGATTTTCCAGGCAAGAATACTGGAGTGGGCTGCCATTTCCTTCTCCAGGGGATCTTCCCAACCCAGGGATCGAACCCCGGTCTCCTGCATTGCAGACAGACGCTTTACCGTCTGAGCCACCAGGGAAGCCCTCCTGCAAATGCAGGAGACGTAGGAGACATGCGTTTGATCCCTGGGTCCAGAAGATCACCTGGAGGAAGAAAAGGCAACCTACTCCGGTATTCTTGTCTGGAGAATCCCAAGGACAGAAGAGCCTGGCAGGCTACAGTCCATGGGGTCACAAAGAGCCAGACAGGACTGAAGTGACTTACACAATAGAACAATGGGAAGAGTATAAATGGAGACTCATATACCAATAGAGAAAACATTTGAAAGTTATAAATCACATTAACAAACTTTTGGCTAAAATATGTTCTATCCTCTCATCTTGACAAATTACCTTTCAAAATAACAAAAAAAAAAATTGTTTAATGTCTAAAACTATTTTCATATGATCAAAAGTCAGCTAAATATCTAAAGCAACTGAATTTAATTACTGATGGACATGTCCGGATGTTGTTGATGAGCCAATGATTACCAATGAAACAAAGCAAAGGCATACACAATTCATTAATTACATTGTTGCATGAAATTTACTTTTCTAGTTTTTATTTTAGCAAAATCACTAATTATGTGGCTATGACCAAGATTTTCACATAATTTGTTTCTATTCTACATTATCCCAAATTAGATGATCTTTCTTGAACAACAGAAATTCTTAGATAAGTTTTTGGTTTTGCTTCTTCTTTACTAATTCCAATTTGGAGAAACTTTGCTGAGGTAACAGCACCTGAAGTAAAATCTCTAAAACATTATTTAGATTCAGAAACAAATCAGGAACTTTATATATCAGGTTCAAACATGATAAACTTTTAATATAGATATAAATAAATGTATTATAAATTTATAGTGACAAGTTATTATAATTCTAAATATTATAAGGTAATTTAATTTCATCATATAAATTATCATACTTTACCATCTCTTAAAAATCAATATCTATATCCAAGTCTTTATGCAAAGATAAGTTATATCTAGACTTACATATATATCAGTTTAAGAATAATATGGATCATTTAAAAATATTTATTATTTATCTGGCTGTGCCAGGTCTTACTTGTGGTGCACAGGATCTTCATTCTTCATTGTCGCCTGTGAGAGCTAGTTCCCTGATCAGGCATCAAACCAGGCTCCCTGTGTTAGGAGCATGGAGTCAGCCACTGGGCCACCAGGGAAGTCCCATCATGTGAATCATTAATATTACAAAATGTTTCTCAGATGCCATGTTCAATTGTTGTGAGCAAGAAAGTGGATGATAGGCAGTATTGGGATATGACAATTTATCATACAAAAATGTATCGTATTCCTATGATCTGAGAGTTGATTTGTTTTTTTTTTCCTCTTAGCTCCTACTTTTACTGTTCAAATTCTTCCCTCAGAAATAATGTTTGATGCTGATATTGGCAGTAGCACCACCTGTCACCTTCACCGCACTCAGATATGGTCACCTTTTATTTTGAGGACGTTAAGCAAGTTAGTCAGTCTTGTGCAGGGGAGGGGGGGACGGGCGGGCGGGTGTAGTTTGGGTTACAGGCCATGCTCTGCAGCAGCTCAGAACAAATCACAATACATACTTCCCATGGGTTATTTAACGCATGTATATTTGTGTGTGTGTGATAACTGGAACCCTTTGAGGCAGAGGGTCCATGGCAGAGTCTTCTTTGCGGGAGCCTAAGGACAATGATGCTATACTGCCTACAGTGCATTAAGTGCTGTGTAAAATAAAAAATGAAATTATAAGACATGACATATTTCTTCATAAGAGTCTGAAATCTAACTATGCAGGGGGAGAATACTAGGATTCATAAGTGAACAAACAGTAAGACAGAAGTTGACCCAATGTCCAGAAAGATGAAGCACTTTGTACCTACACACCTGCAGTATCCCCATGAGCCCAAGGCTACTCCCAAGGATAGAGGCTGTCTAATTAGTCCTGGAGTCTTGCAGAGCACCTGGTACAAAATCAATACCAAAAAAAACACTGGGAATTCCCTGGCAGTCCAGTGGTTAGGACTCAGCACTTTCACTGCCTAGGGACTGGGTTCAATCACAGATCGCAGAACTAAGATTCCACAAGTCACATGATGTGGCCAAAAACAAAAACAAAAAAAAATATTGAAGATGAAAGAAAAGAGCATACAGCCCCTGAAATAATGAGCTCAAGCTTCTGACACCTTAAAAATAAATCCTTCTCACCCTGATTTTTCCCTCCACTTCTTTCTCTTTCTATCTGCCCTCTTAATTCATCTTGTCCCCATAAAGGCATATCCTTAGAAGTTAATCCTATCCATTCCCTTAGGTTTGACTCCAATGCACACTTGGTATTTTTTCTCCCATTTGATGTTCTTTTAATTAATATTTACTTTGAGAGTATTGTATATACTTATATACATATTTAACTATTAAACTGACAGGTAATTTTTCCTCTGCATCTTATGTGATTTCTTTTCCTGATTTCATTTCTGTTCATGAAGTTTCTGACAAAGAAGTGAGCCCTAATAATCCTTAACTTTGTTAAGATGCTTTTACAACAAAGTAACATTCTTCTCTGGTGACTCAGCGGTTAAGAATCCACCTGCTAATGGAGGACACCCAGGTTCATTCCCTGGGTGGGGAAGATCCCCTGGAGAAGGGAATGGCAACCCACTCCAGCATTGCCTGGGAAATCTCATGGACAGATGAGCCTGGTGGGCTACAGTCCATGGGGTCGCAAAAGAGTTGGGCATGACTTAGCGACTAAACAACAACAACAAGGACAATGAACACTCTTGAGGTGACTTTGTAAACCCATTGAAAAAGGGAAGTGTTAATCACACCTAGTAAGGAAGAGAAAAGAAATAGCTAATGTGAAATGAAACCAAATTGTTGTTCATCTGTTTTGGAACAGAGAACTGTATATGTACAAACACTCATGTAAACACTTGTAGCCATGCTCTAATTCAGCCTCTTAAATGCCTGGTATTTGACTCTATCTTGGTTTAGCTCTGCTTGCTTTAATTATGATCAAAAGCTGAGAGTCAAGAAATAATTCAGATATTTGCCAAGCACCCACAAAGTTCATGGTACCATATGAGGTCCTTGGAACATGGTGTACAGAGAAGGCAGTCCTTAAAAAACCTTATAATCTAGGAAGAAAGGAAATAAGAACATACAATTATAGTAACTACAAAATAAATAGGTCAAAGACTGCATCTTCAAGTTAAAGAGTTGGTTGGACAAATTCAAGTGTTACCTAAACCCAGGTTTGCACAGAAGTATACACAAAAGGAGTTCTTCCCAGACTGGTGGCTCAGTTGGTAAAGAATCTGCCTGCAATGTGAGAGACCTGGGTTCAATCGCTGGGTCAGAGAAGATCCCATGGAGAAGAAAATGGCACCCCACTCCAGTTTTCTTGCCTGGAGAATCCCATGAACAGAGAAGCCTGGCTGGCTACAGCCCATGGAGTCACAAAGACTCAGAAAAAAACTGACGACTAAGCACACTCACACACACACAGAAGGAAAGGAAGAAGGCAATTGAAAGGATGATACATTAAATTCAGTTTTTTTAACGTAAGGTAAAACTTACAGTGAAATGTACACACTATGTAACAAAAATAACAATAATTATATCGCAGATAGTTCATGAACATCTGTAGAATCTACATAGCGATAGTCCCTCTTCCATTACTGATTTTAGAAGTTTGGTTTCTTTCTTTTTGTCAGTCAATTTTGTTACTTCTTTCCAAAAACCAACTTTCAACTATTAATTATTCTCTATTGCTTGCACTTTTTATTTTATTGATTTCTACTCTTTACTATATTTTTCTCTTGTACTTTTTTTGGCTTTAATTTGCTCTTGATGTTTTAGCTTCCTAAGGTAGAAAATGAGATCATTGACTTGAGAAAGAGTCTTTTTGACCCCATGGACTTTAGTCCACCAGGCTCCTCTGTTCTTGGAATTCTCCAGGCAAGAATACTGGAGTGGGTAGCCATTCCCTTCTCCAGAGGATCTTCCCAACCCAGGGACTGAACCCCGGTATCCAGTATTGCAGGCAGTTCCTTTACCGTCTGAGCCACCAGGGAAGGTCTATTGACTTGAGAACTTTGCCATTTTCTAGCAAAAGCATTAAAAAAATAAGCTACCTTTTAAATATTTTTTGTAACTTTTGAAATGTAACTTTTGTAAATTTTGAAATGTTTTCTAGCTCCCTCTTGATTATTTTCTTTGAAACAAGGGTTAGAGAAAAGTGTGCTAATTTCTAAATATCTGGAGTTTCTTTAGACATTTTATTTGTAATTAATTTTTAATTTAATTCCATCATGTTCTGAGAATATACTCTGTAATATTTCAACCTTTTGAATATGCTCAGAATTCTTTTATGATCCAACATATAGTTCAACATGGCAACCATTCCATATTCGCTTAGAAGAAATTCATATTCTGCAGTCATTGGGTGAAACAATCTATAAAAAATTTCAATCAAGTTGATTCACTTGTCTTCTATGTCCTTATAGACTTTTGTCAGCTTGCTTTATCCACTTACTTACAGAGAGAGGGGTGTTAAAAATTGTGGATTCACATATTTCTCCCTTGTCTTCTGCCAGTTTTGCTTCTCATATTTGGAAGTTCTGTTACTAGATTGATAGATACTTAAAATAGATATGTCATACTAATGAACTGATTCTTTTATCATTCTAAAATGTTTCTTCTTTACTATATGACCCAGAAATCCCACTCTTGGGCATATATCCAGAAAAGAAGAAAACTCTAATTTGAAAAGATATATGTACCCCAGTGTTCACAGCAGCACTGTTTACAATAGCCAAGACATAGAAGAAACCTATGTGCCCATCAACAGATATGGATAATATAATGGAGTATTATTCAGCCATTAAAACGTAAAATAATGCCATTTGCAGCAACTTGGATGGACCTAGAGCATATCATATAAATGAAGTGTCAAAGAAAGACACAAGTCATATGATATCACTTATATATGGGACCTAAAAAATTGATACAAATGAAATTTATACTTATAAAACAGAAACATACTCACAGACATAGAAAACAAACTTATGGTTAATAAAGGGGAAAAGGGTGGGGAGACAAATTAGAAGCTTGCAGTTAATAGATACACATGTCTACATATAAAAATAGATAAATGACAAGCATTTAGATTACAGCACAGGGAATATTATATATTCAATATCTTGTAATAACCTATAACAAAAGAATCTGAAAAAGTTTTATATGTATGTATATAAAACTGAATCACTTTGTTGTACATCAGAAACTAATACAACATTGGAAATCAACTACAATTTAAAAAATGTTTCTCTTTATCTACGGTGTTATTCCTTATCTTTAAGTCTACTTTGATATCAATATAAACACAACTGTTGTATTATACTTGTTATTTGCATAGTGTAACTTTTCTCATTCTTTTACTTTGAGCTTATCTGTGTGTTTGTATTTGGGCTTCCCTGGTGGCTCAGTAGTAAAGAATCTGCCTGCAAAGTAGGAGACTTGAAGGAGACATGGGTTTGATCCCTGGTCAGGAAGATCCCCTAAAGAAGGAAATGGCAACCCATTCCAGTATTCTTGCCTGGAGAATCCCATGGACAGAGGATCCTGGCAGGCTGCAGTCCATGGTGTTGCAAAGAGTTGGGTGTGTTTATATTTACAGTGAATTCCTTTGTAGACAGTTGGGTCTTTTTTTAATCCATTGTGACAATCTTTTCTGTTTAATTGAAGTGCTTATTCCACTTATAATAAATATAATTATTGATATGACAGTTGGGATTGAGTTAAACATCTTGCTTTTAGTTTTCTATATAGCCCTTCTATTATTTCATGTCTTTATCCTTTTTTTTCATCTTACTCTGGCTACTTGATGTGAAGAGCTGACTCACTGGAAAAGACCCTGATGCTGGGAAAGACTGAGGTCAGGAGATGGAGGAGGTGACAGAGGATGAGATTGTTAGATGGCATCATCAACTCAATGGACACGGGTTTGAGCAAACTCCAGGAGATAGTGAAGGACAAGGAAGCCTGGCATGCTGCAGTCCATGGGGTCGCAAAGAGTCAGACATGACTGAGCAACTGAACAACATTAACAACACTCAAGTATTTTTAATATTATATTTCAATTCTTCCATTTTTTTTTTGTTTCTTTGATTTTAGGTACATATCTTTGAATTATTTTCAGTCATTATTCTAGGAATTACACTGTATAACTTTAACTTACTACAGCCTCATTAAGGTTAACACTATACAATATAAGAAGAGTATATAGTGTGATTTCTTTCTTATCCCTCCATATTTTGTGCCATTTTGTGATGTATCTTATTGCTATATGTTATAAATTCCAGTATGCAATGTTACTATTTTTGCTTTAAATAATATGCTTTTTAAAATAAAGTAAGCAGCCTAATGTGTGTAATTGGAATTCCAGAAGAAGACAATGAATGAGGCAGAGAACACATTTGAAGAAATAATGGCTACAAAGTCCACAAATTCTGTGAAAAAAACATGTTTTGAGACACATATTTATCTAAGCGGGTTTCCCTTGTGGCTCAGCTGGTAAAGAATCAGCTTGCAAGGCGGAGACCTGGGTTTGATCCCTGGGTTGGGAAGATCCCCTGGAGAAGGGAAAGGCTACCCACTCCACTATTCTGGCCTGGAGAATTACATGGACTGTATAGTCCACGGGGTCGCAAAGAGTCGGACACAACTGAGCGACTTTCACGTTCACTTTCATTTACCTAAGAAGCTTAGTGACCCCAAGTTAGACAAACTCAACACACACCTAGTTGGAGAAAAAGAGATATATTTCATAAAGGGGAACAATAAGAAGAACCATCAAATCACCTAAATTCTTATTAGAAAATATGAAGGCCAGGAGACAGTTAACACATCTTAAAGTGCTGAAAAGAAACAAGAAAATCTGTTAGTAAAGAATTCTAAGTGCAGCAAGAATATTTTTAAAAAATAAGAGTGAAACTCTGGTTTCCCGTATTTCTGGGATAACGTGTTCAAGCAAATTCTTCCACATATAATAATTATGAAGTCTGGATGAAATGTTTTTTAAAAGCCATTATTTAAAGACATTCAAAAGAAACCAGTTGAGAATTTATGCTTGAAAATCCACAAGTGAATTGAGTAATAAAATGAGTTTCTGGTGTTTTTGTCTTAAAATATTCCCCTAAACTCTATAGTTCCAGAAGCAGAAAACTGAAGCATTACTCATTCAGTGTGATAGAGGATAGAGTTCAAGGATGAAAGAACAGCTAGAAGTTTAGGAACACAATCCTAGAAGTGCAAAAGTGTCAGAATAGGAATGTAAATCTGCCCATATTCCTGGCCACCCACTGACGTAGGAGTGCACGGAAGATACCAACAGGGCGATAGCTGTTTCAGCCCAGTCAAGTTAACTGCCTATTAAAGTAAAACCCTAACAATCCTTAGAAAACTATAAGAGTATCCAGTTTTAAAAACAAAACAAAAAATAAATAAATAAAAACAAAACCTAAAATAAACAAAAAGAGTAGTGTTGCTACTACGTATTATCTATAATATTCAGTTTTCAGCCAAAAATTACTAGCTGTACAAAGAAACAGGGAAGCAGGACCCACTCAGGAGAAGTCATTAAGATAATGATCCCAGTGGGCCTGAATGTTATATATAAAAATCAAAGATATCAAAGCAAATACTGTAAAGAATTAAAATCATATGTGTTCAAATAGTTAAAGGAAAATGTGGTCTTGATGTGTGAACAGATAGAGAACCTCAATAGACATGTGGAATTATTTTTTTTAAAGAACAAAGAATAGAATGATAGAAATGGAAAGTTTACTAGATGGATTCAACATCACATCTGAGATAGCAGAAGAAAAAATCAGTAAACTCTAAAAAGATTAAAAGAAATTATCCAATATGAAAAACAAATAGTAAAAAAGATTGAACCATTTCAAAAACCTATGGGACAATATACTTGGCATCCCAGAATAAGAGAAGAGAGAGGATGGGATAGGAAAAATATTTGATGAATAATAGCTGAAAATTTCCCAAATTTGGTGGAAAATATTAACTTGCAGATCCAGTAAACTCAGCACACCTCATCAGGATAAATACAGTGAAAACCACAGCTAGTTAGAAGATCAGGGTCAAACTATTGAAAACCAAAAATAAGGAAATATCTTAAAAACATGTGTTTTGTCTGGTTTTCTTATTGTAGATGGAAATTCAAAAACAATTATTGTAGTGATGATTGGAAGTAAAAGTTTTATACATTCCTTTTAAGTCTGGTTTTCACAAGACCAGCTGATCAACTTGTGCCATTTCTACCTTTATTTCTCTTATGCTCTGGCTACCTGTCCCATCGCGTACTTTTAAGATTGTCTTGTACATCCCATGACTACTACTCTCTTGAACCTATCTGTATTAATCAGCTCAGGCTGTTATAACCAAATACCATGGACTTACTTGGTGGCTTAAACAACAGACATTTTTTTTTATCAGAGTTCCAGAGGCTGGGAAGTCCAAGATCAAGGTGCTGGCAGATTCAATTACTGGTGAGGACCCTCTTCCTGCTTGTAGATGGCTATCTTCTTGCTCTGATGGTGGAGAGAAAAAGAACTCTAGTGTCTTTCCGTCTTCTTATAAAGACACTAATCCCACCACACTAGATTTTGCATGATCTAATCTAAAATCACGTGGCTCTAATGGTAAAGAACCCGCCTGCCAATGCAGGAGACGTAGGAGACGCAGGTTCCATCCCTGTGTCGGGAAGATCCCCTGGAGAAAGGCATAGCAACCCACTCTAGTATTCTTGCTGGGAGAATCCCATGGACAGAGGAGCTTGTCGGGCTACAGTCCACAGGGTCGCAAAGAGTCGAACACGACTGAAGTGACTGAACACACACCATCTAAAACCAATTACCTCTCAAAGACCCCACCTCCAAATACCATCACATTAGGTATTTTGGAGGGATAGGCATCCACGTCCTAATACTCTCACTGGTCTCCTTAAAATAATGAAAACTATCTGAATTGTTCTGCTACTTTGGTCAGAGTTTTGGTTAAGTTCTCAACGTTTAAAAAATAAACTTGGAATTCCCTTAAGGCAAAATAAACTTTGTGTTTTTTTTTGAGAAACAAGATGCATTGAGGACTTGAATTTAGGAAGAGCAATGGGAGGGATGTTGTCATCTAACTCAGTTGTCAAACATTCCCAAATAGTTATTTGGCTGAATTTTTCCTTTCCTTCTTTTCTCTTTCTGGGTCACTATCTTGGAAACAGGAATAAGAATATGGTTTAACATATTGTTAAGATAATCACCCAAAGCATTCTGCTTCCTTTTCCCACCCCCATTTCAAAGCCTCAGATAATAGACTGTGGTAACATCTTTTCAAGCATGTTCATAAGTAACATCTTCTTAAGCATCATCGATATTGTACTTTACAACCTGCTCTTACTTTATCAGAAGAAAAAACTTCTTTTCTCAGTGAGACCAAATATAACACAAAAATATTTATTTAACTGGCTTCATCCTTTTACTTCTAAGACTGTTTTAATTGTGGCAGCCTGGCCTGACACTGAAACAAAACAGAAACAATTGAAATCTGAAAACAAATTGCACACATTTACTGAATTTGAGTCCCGTGTTTAATTTCACTTCAAATAAATTTAAAGGATTTTAAAAGTACTTCACTAGTTCAAATTGGAAGTCTGTAGCTGTTTTTTACAAAACTGAGTCAATTTGGTCTACAAAAATACACTCAATACAACCTGAGTGAAAGTCACTCAGTCATGTCCGACTCTATAGTCCATGGAATTCTCTAGGCCAGAATACTGGAGTGGGTAGCCTTTCCCTTCTCCAGGGGATCTTCCCAACCCAGGGATCAAACCCAGGTCTCCCGCTTTGCAGGCAGATTCTTTACCAGCTAGCTGAGCCACAAGGGAAGCCCCAATACAACCTAAAGACAAGTGATGTTCATGTGGTTGTTTCTGCCCCTTGATAAGGGAAGGTAGCACTTTTACCTTGAGTATTTTACAGAGTGTCTCCAGCAGAACTGGAAGTTTTGTTTCACTTTTGTTTCCTTTTAAAGACATTACCATCTTTACTAGAATGCTGAATGTCATGCTGTTAGGGAAGAATAATGGATGGAAAAGTTGATGGAGAGACAGAGCAGTGTTGGAACTCCCTGGGTCTAGCTGCAGCACAGTGGCATTCCCCCAGACCAGAGTCAGCACATTTCAATAGAACCACACTCTAGTCTGAGTTTGGTAACTTGTGTTTTCAGTTGTAATTCTAATCACATTTTTTATTTGCTCTGCACTTTCTTCTTGGCACTCAATTATTGACACTAGGGACAAATTGGTCAAATTTGTGGCTAAAAATTGGGATTCCTTGTACCTGACAGGACTTTGTGTTTATCTTTTATAGCCTGGAGTTTAAGACTCCATCCAAAATGGAGCAAGTGAGATGTTTAAGATGAAATGGGTAGAAATGGAATTTTCCAGCCCTTAAGAAGCACACGAGGACAAGAGATACATATTTTGGTACTTTTAGTTTAAGTTTACTTTTCTCAGCACATTTTACCCATGTGAAATATGAGAAGAAAATTACTTTATGGCTGCAAATTTCAAATTCTTTTGTCTGTAAAACAGAGAAATTTTGAAAACTGGTCCAGATTGTTAAATGTCCATCAGTTTGGTTTTGCTCCCCCACACTGAGACAAATTTGACAATCTTGTTACAGCGGCTGTGTCTTCCTTGGTTTCCCTCTCCCTTTCTCTCTCATGGAGTTCCCTTCTTGCATATCCAAGCATTCTCAACCTTTTCCATCTTCCCTGTCCCCCCAAATTCTGGACATTAGTTTCTTCCTTGATTTTTCCATCTGTGTGAAAGAGGGCATGCAGGAAAACCTCTATAAAACTAGCTTTATCCAAGGGTTTCCAAATGTGGTAACCATAGAATTAGTTGGGAGCTTGGTGAGAGTGCTGATTTCCAAGCTCCATGTCATGAACTTGAGTTAGCAAGAAGGCTTTGAAATTTATATAATTTGAAAAACTTTCTGAGGGATTAGAGATCTGTTAGATTCTGGGGATCCACTGCTTGAGTGTATTTCCTTAACGGTGGTGGTGGTTTAGTCACTAAAGTTCAACTTTTGTGAGCTCATGGACTGTAGTCTGCTAGGCTCCTCTGTCCATGGGATTCTCCAGGCAAAAATACTGGAGTGGGTTGCCATTTCCTTCTCCAGTGGATCATTCCTACCCAGAAACGAACCTGGGTCTCCTGCATTGTCGGCAGATTATTTACCGACTGAGCTACGAGGGAATAAAATAATCATTAAATTAAGTTAGAATGGTAATATATCAAGTTATAGCTGAGTATCCACATGACTCAACTCAGTGGTTTTGCATGATGACAGAAAATATTTTGCTTAAGTTATTTATAATTCAAGGCTGTGTGTCAAGCTGGCCTGACTTCGGAGGGCCTTCTCTGCTTACACTGTTCTTCTGTCTCCTCACCAGCCCCTCAACTGAAAAAAAAAATTAGTTTTACTCTTCAATAAAATATCTTCTTTTTTAGAGTTTATTTTCAATTGGAGGATAATTGCTTTACAATATCGTATTGGTTTCCGCCCTACATCAACATGCCTCAGCCATAGGCACAGGCATGTCCCCTCCCTCCAGAGCCTCCCTCCCACCTCCCAACCCTTCCCACCCCTCTAGGTTGTCACAGAGCACCTGATTTTAGCTCCCTGCATCATACAGCAAATTTCCACTGACTGTCTAAGTTTACATATGGTAATGTGTATGTTTCAATGCTACACTCTCAATAATCTTATTGTTATTGTAAGGTTATACAAAGCAACAGTATATGGGGCAAAAATTTAAACAACATGTAAGTAAAAAGGACAAAAAGTAAAAACAATTTCAAAATCTACCCTGTTCACAAAAATCCTATTAATTTGGGGTCTATCCTTTCATAAAACCCTTTATGTACACATAAAAAATGTGTAACTCTAAGTGTGTATTTACATTTGTAGATTAGATCAGAATGATTAACTCAGAGAGAGCCACACCGAGTACTGCCTTTTCCTGCCAGCCCAGTCAAGTCACAGATAAGAAAGGTAAATGAATGGCTATTGCCCAGTGTCAATAAGAGTTTGCAATTCTTTGTTCATACAACAGGGGATAGGCAATGAAAACAATTTTAATAATAAATTGTATAATATTATCCATGCATACATGGACATCATATTTTTTCAGGTTCTTGTTGTTGATTTGGGGTTTTGTTTGTTTGCTTGCTTGCTTACTATATCTCTCCCACTCTTCTTACTGGATCATCCCTCTCAGTTCCCATGTAACCAATCTTACCAGTCTAAATTGTATCTTTCTATACCTTTCTTCATTTTCATACTGTTACACACAAGTATACAAGCATTTATATAAGGGAGGATATAATGGTTTGTTTTATAAAAATAGGATAATATTACAAGTGTGATATGTCATGAGAAAGTATGAAGTGAAGTGAAGTGAAGTTGCTCAGTCGTGTTCAACTCTTTGCAACCCGATGAACTGTGGCCTACCAGGCTTCTCCATCCATGGGATTTTCCAGGCAAGAATACTGGAGTGGGTTGCCATTTCCTTCTCCAGGAGATCTTCCCGACCACGGGAAGAATGAGGAAGTATAGGAATATATACACACACACACACATACATGCATGCTAAGTCACTTCTGTCACGTCCACTCTTTGTGATCCCATGAACTGTAGACCACCAGGCTCCTCTGTCCATGGGATTCTCCAGGCAAAAATACTAAAGTGAGTTGCCATACCCTCCTCCAGGGGATCTTCCCAACCCAGGATCAAAACCACATCTCTTATGTCGCCTGCCCCTAGCAGGTAGGTTCTTGACCACTAGCGCCATCTAGGAAGCCATATAGATAGCTAGATCAGTTCAGTTCAGTTCAGTCGCTCAGTCATGTCCAACTCTTTGCGACCCCATGAATCACAGCACGCCCGGCCTCCCTGTCCATCACCAATTCCCAGAGTTTACTCAAACCCATGTCCATCGAGTCAGTGATGCCATCCAACCATCTCATCCTCTGTCGGCCCCTTCTCCTCCTGCCCCCAATCCCTCCCAGCATCAGGGTCTTTTCCAGTGAGTCCACTCTTCGCATGAGGTGGCCAAAGTATTGGAGTTTCAGCTTCAACATCAGTCCTTCCAATGAACACCCAGGACTGATCTCCTTTAGGATGGACTGGTTGGATCTCCTTGCAGTCCAAGGGACCCTCAAGAGTCTTCTCCAACACCATAGTTCAAAAGCATCAATTTTTTGGCGCTCAGCTTTCTTCACAGTCTAACTCTCACATCCATACATGACCACTGGAAAAACCATAGCCTTGACCAGATGGACCTTTGTTGGCAAAGTAATGTCTCTGCTTTTTAATATGCTAAGTTGGTCATAACTTTCCTTCCAAGGAGTAAACATCTTTTAGTTTCACGGCTGCAATCACCATTTGCAGTGATTTTGGAGCCCCAAAAATTAAAGTTTGACACTGTTTCCACTGTCTCCCCATCTATTTCCCATGAACTGATGGGACCAGATGCCATGATCTTAGTTTTCTGAGTGTTAAGCTTTAAGCCAACTTTTTCACTCTCCTCTTTCACTTTCATCAACAGGCTTTTTAGTTCATCTTCACTTTCTGCCATAAGGGTGGTGTCATCTGCATATCTGAGGTTATTGACATTTCTCCCGGCAATCTTGATTCCAGCTTGTGCTTCTTCCAGCCCAGCGTTTCTCATGATGTACTCTGCATATAAGTTAAATAAGCAGGGTGACAATATACAGCCTTGACGTACTCCCTTTCCTATTGGGAACCAGTCTGTTGTTCCATGTCCAGTTCTAACTGTTGCTTCCTGACCTGCATACAGGTTTCTCAAGAGGCAGGTCAGGTGGTCTGGTATTTCCATCTCTTTCAGAATTTTCCACAGTTTATTGTGATCCACACAGTCGAAGGCTTTGGCGCAGTCAATAAAACAGAAATAGATGCTTTTCTGGAACTCTCTTGCTTGTTCAATGATACAATGGATGTTGGCAATTTGATCTCTGGTTCCTCTGCCTTTTCTGAAACCAGCTTGAAGATAAATAGATGCAAACCTCTCTCAGAATCAGGAAATGCTTCCCTGAAGAAGTGCTATTTAAGCTGAGTGGACTAAACTGTGTCGCCTCCCCAAAATTTATGTGTGGAAGTCCCAACCTTCAATATCTCAGAATGCGCCTACATTTGGAGATAGGGTCATTATTAAAAGGATAATTTGGTTAAAATGAGGTCACTGGAGTGGCCCTAATCCAATGTAACTGGTATCCTTATACGAAGGGGAAACTTGGATATAAACACACAGAGTAAAGACCATGTGAAGACACAGGAGGAAGACAGTCCTCCACCCACCAAGTGGAGAGACCTCAGAAGAGGGCAGTCCTGTCGAGAACTTGATCTCAGACTTCTAATCTCCAGAAATGTAAGAAAATAAACAATAGTTGGTAAGCCCTCCATTCTCTGGTACTTTGTTATGACAACCCTAGCAAACTAAAAGAGATTTATAGGAATAATTCATTATAGGGACATAGGAAAAAGAATACTTACACACTGGTGTGGAAATGTGAAATATAGTAGTCTTTTTGGAGAGTAACTTACCAATAGCTATTAAACATTTGTTTCTATGGACAAATTCCCAAGAGTGGAATTTCTGGCACCAGATCTTTAAAAAAAAAAAAAAGCTTTTCTTGTGGGTTCCCCAGAGTTCTATCATTGCTGCAATTACACTATAAAATTTCTGCTTTCAAAATATTTCATTTTTGAAGACTCAAGCAGCATATTAAGTATGAAAATTCCTTAGGAAACTCAACATCAACAAAATAAAAAGTAGCAAAACTCTGTAACAATGCAGTGTTCATTTTCTATTGCTACCTAATAGATTACCACAAATTGAGCAGCTTATAGGAGTTTATAAATTACTTAGCTGGGTCCTTTGCAAGGCAGCAATCAAGGTATTAGCTGGGCTGTGTTCTCAACGGGAAGCTCGATTCAGGGAAAATCTGCTTTAAAGCTCATTGGAACTGCTGGCAGAATTCAGGGTATTGTGAGGACTTTCCTGGTGTCCAGTGGCTAACACTTCTCACTCCCAATGCAGAGGTTGTGGGTTCAATCCCTGGTCTGGGAACTGAGATCCCACATGCTGTGACTAAGACTTTGCATGCTGCAACTAAAGTTACATGCTGCAACTAAGATCCAGTGCAGCCAAATAAATAAAAGTAAACCTTAAAAAAAAAGAATGCAGTGTGTTGTGGCTCTAAGACTAAAAGCTCAGATTCTTACTAGCTGGAGGCTAGTACCAGCTGGTTGGGGAAAGTAGGTTTCCCCAACATTGCCATTTACTTCATCAAGCCAGCAAAAAGAGCCTGTAAAGTGAGTCTGCTAGCATGGTTATGGGAGTAGTCACAGGTGTAGCATCCCGTGACCACTGTTATATTTTATTTGTTAGAAGCAAGTCATAAGTACTGTCTACACTCAAGGGGAAGGGATGATACAAAGCTGTGAATGGAGACAGAAGTCGTCGAGTGACCTTTCAGTCTGTCCACCACACAGATTTAAAGCCTTCTTTTTCTATGAGTTAAGATGTACACTCTTTTTTCATACTGTACTAATAACACTTATCAGTGTACCTGACTTACCAAAACAAGTCAATAATGTTACCTTGTGTTTCTTGCTTTCTTCCTGAACTTTCTATGGCTTGATGTTGCTTTCACTTGCTTTGTTATAATTAAATTCAAATCAGCAAACATTTGTTGAGTATCTTCTAAATGGCAGTCTTTCCAGAGGTAGTGGAAGGTCTGACAACTTCCATCTTTTGAGGCTACTATTAAATGAAGGAAAGTCTAATAAGGGTTACAGCACTGTTGCACATTTTGGGGGAAATTTTAGAACTGAAAAGTATAATATCTGAAATTTAAAAATTCACTGGGTGAGCTTAAGAGTAGAATAAACATGAGAAGAGAAAGAGTTGGCTAATTTCAAGTTAGATCAATAGAAAATATCCAATCTGAAAATGGAAGAAAAAATTATCAAAAAAAAAAAAAAATTAGCAGAGCCTTAGGAACCTGAGGGACAAAACCAAAAGATCTAACACATAGGCAATTGGAATTTCAAAAAGAGAGATAGATTTGGGTGGGAAAAATACGTGAAAAAATAATGACAACAAACTTTCCAAACTTGGTGAAAACATACTTTTACAGATTCTAGAAGCTGGCAAACCCAGTCAAGATAATGATACACAGTTTCCGTCAAGGTTCCCAATGACCAAAACCTCCTAGTATTTATTCTTCCGTGTAATCCCTCCCCTTGAATGTGAGCTGAATTTTAGGACTTGCTTTTGATGGACAGAAAACAAAAAAGCTACGGGATGTCACTTCTGTAATGAGGCAACAAAACCTGGGGCCCTTGGCAGCACTCTCTCTGTCTCTCTCTGTACCCCTACCAACCGCGTGTTTGCTTTCATGAGACAAGCTGACATGTTGTGAGATGCTCTATGAGAGGATCATGTGACACGTGAGAGGACCACATGGCAAAGAACTGAGGGAAGCCTGTGGTCAATAGTTTATGAGAAACCAAGACATCAGGCTAACAGCTCATAGGGAACAGAATGGTGGCAACTATCACATGAGTGAAGTGTGTTCAGGTTCCTCACAGTCAAACCTGAGAAGACTGAAGTGTGTCTTCTAAGACTGAGAGACTTAGAAAGCTGTGCCCAAATTCTGGGTTCCTGATCCATAGAAACTGCATGATAATAAATCTGTATCATTTTAACGGGTAAGTTTTGAAGTGATTTGCTGCAGGGCAAATCATAGATAACCAATATGCTGCTGAAATCAAAGGTAGAGAGGCAATTGTAGAAGCAACCAGAAAACAAACAAATGAACAAAAGACAAATACATTACACACAGGAAGAAAAGTATTCAATAACTCTGGACTTTTTCAGAAAGTATGGGGATCAGAAAACAGTGAGCAGTATTTTTCAAGTACTTAAAGAATGAAATTATCAATGTATCATGCTGCATCTAGCAAAAATCTCATATGAGAACTGTGCCATTCTTAGTCACTCAGTCATGTCTGACTCTTTGAGACCTCATGGACTGTAGACCGCCAGCTCTTCTGTCCATGGAGATTCTCCAGGCAAGAACACTGGAGTGGGATGCCATGCCCTCCTCCAGGGGATCTTCCCAACCCAGGGACTGAACCTGCAAAGGTCTCCTGCATTGCAGGTGGATTCTTTACCATCTGAGCCACCAGGGAAGCCCATATGAAAATTAAAGAAAACTAAAAACAAAAACAAAAAAATTCAAATAAAAAAACCAGGAAATTTCACTACACTGGAGGTACACTAGAAGATATGCTAAAGGGAGATCATCAGATTAAACAGAAATGACACCAAAGTAAAGCTTAGATCTTCAGGAATGAATTAGCACCAGCAGGAATGGTAAATACCTGATAAATTTATATGACTATTTTTCCTATATTTTATTGAAAATAAATATGATTGTTTAAAGCTATAGCATTATCTATAAAAAACTATAGCATTATCTTTGGGGGGTTGTAATGTATATAGAGGAGAAGGAAATGGCAACCCACTCCAGTATTCTTGCCTGGAAAATCCCATAGATGGAGGAGTCTGGTAGGTTACAGTCTGTGGGGTCGCCAAGAGTCGGACACGACTGAGGGACTTCACTTTCACTTTCATTGTATATAGATGTAATACATATAATAACCAGTATTGAGGCAGTTGATCGTGGGTTGGAAAAGAATTTCCAGACAGAGAGCACTTCAAAGGAAGTGAATTTGAAATATGAAAAGGAACAAAACATTCGTAGTTCTTGCCCTTAAGAAGCAGTCCAGTGGGATAAGTAAACATTTTAAAATTTCTGAGATAATTGTGTAATAACACATTATGACAAGCACTTAGCATGAGTTACCGTGAAACCCAGAGCTTCAGGGAACTTCAAATGAGTTCCCAAGCTTCATCCATTTGGAGTGTTCCCTTATCTTCAAGTACCAAAAATGAAAGCTCAAGGAGTTGTAACAAACCTCATTCCCCATGCTAGCATCAGTTTTTGGCATTGGGCTGAATTTATTATGAGAAATTTCCATCCTTTAGAATTCAGGGAGGACTTCCCTAGTGTTCCAGTGGTTAAGAATCTGCCTGCCAGTGTAGATGGGGACATGAGGGTTTGATCCCTGGTGCAGGAAGATCCCTCATGCTGTGGGGCAACTAAGCCCATGCACCACCACTGCTAAAGCCTGTGCCCCCAGAGCCTGTGCTCTGCAACAAGAGACACAACCACAATGAGAAGACCGTGCAGCCGCAACTAGAGAGTAGCCCCAGCTCTCTGCAACTCGAGGAAGCCCACGAACAGTGACAAAGGGCCAGCAGAGCCAAATACATAAATAAATAAAAATAACTTAAAAAAAAAAGAAATCAGTAATTATATACTACCTTGTTCATGTTTGAACAGGGAAGCCTTATGTTGCAGCACATGCTCCTCACCTGGGATCCAGGAGGTTTGGAGCCCCATTGATATCACTAACAGCCATCCTCTGTATACTTTCAGTGTGAGGTAAACCTATGGTACTTCTTATGGAAGAAATAAGATGGCACATAATGCATCAATGAGGGCCCAATTCAAAGAGAGAAACTACACAAATTATTCAATGGAGAGAATTTAACTTAAATAGTTGTTAGCCATTTGTAGGAAACTGAAAAGGCAAATATGGAAGCTACAGTTTTACAAAGATAATAGTTAAGGGAAGCAAGTACTACTCTTGGGGATGAGGAAACAAAAAGAAGACACTGGAATACAGAGGTTTAGATGAAGAGCTCTACAGAGCTGGGACTTAGTCCTTTGAGGAAGGACACTGTCAGCTGTATCTCTGAGTTTGCAGTAAGGCTGGTACTGGTATTATGGAAAAACTGCAAATGGAAACCAAATAGTACTACAGCAAATCAACTGTCACTTTTAAGGTGAAGAATCACTGCTTGGAGACAATGATAGTTAACAGGAAGGGGCAAGTTTCTTTTTCCTCCAGACTTCCAGCATCCCTCTAGCATCCCCTATTATTATCAAAGCCTAGGGTGGACTCAGTCAGCTGGTAAAGCAAAAACAGCAGGAAAACAAAGCAGAGAATAGAATGGTGGGTCTGGAGAACCAATTAGTTAATAACTGTCACAAGGTGAGAGAGCCGATCAAAACTACAGAACTAAGGTCAGTGGGAGTTTAGGAAGCTAAAGGTGGACTGATCAGCTCATTGAAAAGTTGAACAGCAAAAAAAAAAAAAAAGAGGTTGAACAGCATGAAGTCTGCTGAATTTATCCAGTGACTGGTATTCCTTTCCCACCTGTTCTTTACTATTTGGGAACTAAAAGCAGAAACTGCCAAGAATGAGTTGAAAAATACTCTCAGGTTTCTCCTTATTCATTCGTGTTACAGTATTTTTTTAGTTAAGGCCATCTAAAATATGCCAAAGTGCTTATCCTCCCCCTAGTTTCTCCAACAACATTGTCTGGACTTTCTCTACATAGATATCACCCTGTTTATCCAATACTTAGACTACTAGAAACCCCCACTCTGGAACACCTGTGAGCCTGATAAAAGGCTTAAAGTAAATGCAAAAAGTGCCTGAAGCTAGTTTGAAATAGATGTCATAAAAGTCATGCACCATATACTTTATCTCTAGCTAGATATTTAAATTAATATTACACTTAATACTTACTTATCTGGTTTCCATTAGCAACTGTGAAGAAGTGTCTGAACAAAAAAGAAGAGAAAAAAAAGTTACATTGTTCTGGCAACTTCAAAAAGTTACCATGGAGAAGACAGATGCAATAAGAAAGGAAAAAAACATTATCACCACCAAAAAGAGAATAACAGCATGCAATGTGGAAAAAACCCTACAAACCACACAATTTCAAAAACATCAGTGAGAGAGAAGACAGGCCAACTATAACTCAAGACAGTGCAGCAGTCTGGCAGTATTCAGGGAAAAGAATGGTTCGGTTCTACCTGCCTCACCCCATGAGGTCTGTCCTCACCTGGGAGCACAGGCTTTATCACAAACTAGAACAGCCACGTGTCTGTTTATCATTGTATGCTCAATGCCTGAAACAATATAGGCACTCAATCAAGGAATCATCGATAACCATATGGATGCCAAATCACAAAAAGATTTTTAAATTACGGTGAATATATTCCAGTGGCAAATGAAAAGATGTATCAGCTGCATTTTTGAAAAGTCACTATTATGGTAAGCCACTATGTGAGGGCTATAGAAAGTAGGACCAGAGAAAGTTATTTACTTTAAGAATGAAAATGCACTACTATAGGCCACTGCCCTGATTCTAAATGGGAAAAAGCAAGACTTTGATTCAGCACAATTTACTTAGAAAGCACTGTATTTCTCTCTCTCTTACTAATTTGGTAGCTTTCGCTTTATTGCTATTCACAGACTCTTCTACTGGGATAGATGCAAGAGAAGAGATAGATATATGCTATGATGAAATATGAGGAAAGGCAAACAAAATGGAATAAATAAGATGTTCTCCACCAACTTCTCTTCTGAGGGCATTTTCCATTTTATAGCTAGGAGATGGAGGTACAGCAAATGGCAGTGGCCAAGCGCTTTCAGCAATCTCATGGGGATGGAAAGACCAAAGTTGGAATTTGGACAAGTGGAGCCGCCAAGACTTGAACAGCCAGGATCCCAGGGAGAAGATGATCACTGAGAAAGGGGTATGACATTCTGCAAGGATTTGGCCTCAGGAATGTTCTGGATCCTAAGTCTCTGAGAAGGAGCGAAGAAAGAGGAACAGTTGCAGTAAAAACAAAAACAAGCACATGGAACTCTGCTCAGTGTTGCGTGGTAGCCTGGACGGGAGGGGAGCTATGGAAGAATGGGCACGTGTATACGTATGGCTGAGGCCCTTTGCTGTTCATCTGAAACTATCACAACATTGTAATTGGTTATACCCCAATACAAAGTAAAACCTTAAAAAAAAACAACTCATAGTTATTAAGATGTTTAAAAGATCAGTAGAGGTTTGGGCAGTCTCTTGGAACTCAACAGACAAAAGCAGGAGTTCAGAGCCTGAAGTGGAGTAGGAATCCTAGACAATATGCCTGTTTTCAAGCCGAGACCTTTGAATAATTATTCCCTAGGTTAAAGGTTATAACAGTAATATGTAATCCCACACAAAGTTTTAAACACAGTCTCTAATCATCTCAAAGCCTAACAGGAATTAACTTATGTTTTATATGGTTTATACCGTGTCTAGTCTTCTTTGGAGGAAGATAACATCATCCAGTGTCTCTAAAAAATTTCATACACAATGTCCTACATTCAACCAAAAGGGTAGTGGGCTGAATGAATGAAAAACAAAATAAAAACAGACAGTAGAACCAGATACTCAGAACACCCAAATTTCATAGTTATTAGAAATATAATTTAAAATAACTTGATTAATATGCTCAATAATATAAAGGGAGTAATACAGAAAACAGATGGAAATATGGAGAATTTTATTCAAGATCTGAGATATATAAAAGTAAATCAAATAGCAATCTTAGAAATTAAGAATAAAATGCAGAAATAAATACTCAATGTGAAAAATTAACAACAAATTAGAAAAAAACGGTAGAGATTATTAGTGAGCTGGATAATATGACATAAGAAATTATACAGATTATAACAGAGATAAAAAGATTGGAAAACAAAATAGAAAATTATAAGACTTGTAAGACATCATAAAAATATCAACATATGTAGTCCCAAAGGGAGAGGAGAAAGAAAATGGGCAAAAATTCAGTTTGAAGAGATGCTGTCTGAGAATTTTCCAAAATTGGTGAAAGACAGTAAGTCACAGATTTGAAGAACTCTAAAAACTTCCAGCGAAACAACTACAAAGAAAACTATAACCAGACACATCATAGTAAAACTGTTAAAAGTCAAAGAAAAAAGGAAAGAAGTCATAAAAGCAGCACAGGAAGAGAGAGAGAAACATAATTTTTGTTGTTTCTGTGTAGTCGCTAAGTTGTGTCTGGCTCTTTGTGACCCTATGGACTATATGTAACCCACCAGGCTCCTCTGTCCACGGGATTTCCTAGGCAAGAATACTGGAATGGGTTGCCATTTCCTTCTCCAGGAGATCTTCCTGACCCAGGGATCGAACCCAGATCTCCTGCTTGGCAGGTGGATTCTTTACCACTGAGCCACCTGGGAAGCCCAGCATTTCTCTTACTAGATTATCAGTTTATTATAAAAGGACATAGTTCAGAAACAGCCAGATGAAAGAGATACATAAGGCAAGGTTTATGGAAAGGGGAACAGAGCTTCCATGCTCTCTCGAAATACCACTCTGCTCCCATTGCCAAGTGTTTACCAGCCCAAAACCTCAACTCTTTTTGTTGAAGAGTTTTGATAGAGTTTAATCTAGAGCTGCCCTTCTCTTCCTCTTCCCAGAGGTTAACAGCTGGCTCTAAAAACTTCAACCATCTAATCACTTGTCTTTCTGGTGACCAGTCCTATCTCAAACCTCTCTGGGGACCCTCCCCACAAGTCATCTCATTAGCATAAACTCAGGCACACTCAAAAGAGATAGTTAATAAATTACAAAAGACACTTCTATCAGTCAGGAAATTCCAAATGTTTTTGCTGGGGACAAAAATCACATATATTTCTTATACACTCTAGTATAAGCTACCTCTTATTTATCAGATGAGGCTGTTACTTTAACTGTGAAGACCTTGCCCAAAGGAAAAACAATGTCCTTCATGCCTTTCTTATGTATATATATTTCAATGCTTCAGTTTCATAACCAGAGCTGACCCCCAGCTAATACCTTCAGAGAAGTTATACTGGTTGCTCACACTGGAATCTATTTTGATTAGCTTAGCATTTCCTCTGATTGAATGGTGACCATACCTAAATAGTCATCAGTAACTATAGAGTTAGACCATAGTCTATCTTCCAGTTTATAGTCAGGAAAAAGAAACCTCTCTAGGCATTTCAGGCAGGAGAGCATTCAGTAAAAGAAATTAGATGTTTACAAAACTTTTGAAAGCACCAAGGAGGGCAACAGACAGTGAAAATCATCAGTTATCTTCAGAAATCAGAAAATTGCAGGAATCACAGGAAACAGCCGCTAATGATCTCAATAGCCTATTGCACCAAAGCAGATGGTACTCAGCAGAAAGCCTAGAAGTCACTGCAAAATCTCACATCTGATGTCTATTGAAGACCACATGCCTGCTTGCTGAGGTTGAACAATAATGATTTTTGTTGTCTTCCACCCTACAAAAGCTAACATGAATAACTCTTATTGGAAGAATCAAAACCACAACCCTGCTGGTAAGAGATTCTGGGTAATACAGTTTCCAGATTCTGACCACTATTGTAAGGGAGCTCTTAGAAGGACAGGGATGATACTGAGTTAGCATCAGACAATAGCTGCCAGAAATCCCAAGAGATAATTACAATTTTTTAACTGAAATATACTTAATTTACCATGTTGCATTATATGTTTAAAATATTCTTTTCTTTATGGTTTATCTCAGGATATTGAATATAGTTCTTTATGCTATATGTTTGGAACTTGTTGTTTGATAATCACAAATTTAAAACAAGAAGAGAAGGATAACTATTCTTAACAATTTCAGTATTTTGCTAATTTATGCTAGCAAAAACCTGGAGAGTAAGTGTCAAAATGAATTCTGAAAATATTAGAACAAGACAGGAAGGGCATAATCTTAGATCCTCAACGAATTTACTAGTCAACCTAAATAAAGAAGTAAACTGAGATAAGTTCAAAGAAATGAGTTTATTTGGGAATAGCAGAGGAGTTGCAATTCAGGACACACAAACTATAGCAAGCTACAGATGATGAGTCTGCTGAGGGCTTGGGATAGGCTGTATTTATAGAAAGGGAATGTAAAGAGAGGAGAGTTCTGTTGGAGTTTGTTAAAATCAAAACAGACAGAGACCAGCTTTGCAAATTCCTCGAGCAGACAAAACCAGTTCAGTCATACAAACAAAGCTCAATTCAGCTCACTTGGCAAGACCAACTCAACCTGAGTCACTTCCCATTCATGCCTCTGGAAATCATAAGCAAAAACTTTCCAAAGTTGATATGAGGCAAACCCTGTTTAACTCCCTATCATTTAAGAAAATTTCAATATAAATCAGTTTTCTATAAATTAGGAAATCAGTTTTTCATTCCTTAAGTTTTGTTTTTCTGAGGGCACATGAATGAGACTTTGCATTTTATATCCACTGGTTCCATTTTTAGATTGATATTCTTGCATATATTGATAGCAAAATACACAGGATACAAATACATGCTGGAGTGGCTGTGGAGAAAAGGGAGCTCTTCCAACTTATCTACAAAACATAGAGAATAGACTTGTGGTTGCCAAGGGGTAAGGAGGCAGGGGAAGGATGTATTGGGAATTTCGGGTTAGCAGACACAAACTATTATATACATAATGGATAAACAACAAGGTCCTACTGTATAGTACAGGAAACTATAGTCAACATCCTGTGATACACCATAACGGAAAAGAATATAAAAAAGAATGTATATACATGTATACCTAATTGCTTTGCCATACAGTAGAAATTAACACAACATTGTAAGTCAACTATACTTGAATAAAATAAATTTTTAAAAAATAGGCAGGCTGGTTTGTGCTGAGGCAACAAACAACTGACAATCTTGATTGTTTACTTTGCATTCACAATACATATCCACTGTAGATCACCAAGAAAAACTTTCTCGTTGTAGACACTCAAGGACTCAGATTGATGCAGGTCATCTTTATACACGATTCTACGAAAGGGGAAGTGAGGAAAAGACAATGTGGTGAATCACTTTCAGCTTTCAAAACTTCTGCTGAGGGGCACATGTTACTTTAACTCGTAGTGCATTGGCAAAGCACGTCATCTGGTATGGAGGCGAATGCAAATATTATGTTGGATTTGTCCTTCTCAGTGTGCTCTCCAAACTCCTAAATTATGTTCCTTGACATAATTGATAAGAGCAGCATAAACATTTCTTAAAGCATGTTTTCTTTAAGTTTGTGATGCCAATTGGAGACACTACAGTTGGACTGAACTACCCTATACATGGAAAGATAGGAGGATCCTGGATTGAGAGAGGCCAGGTAGATACACTTAACCACATGAAGTGGAAGTCAGTCTATGGGAGGAAGTTCCAAAGAGTCATGGGTTTGCAGACTCTAAATCCACTTTCTAATCAGCCCCATGGATTAGGACTTCAGTCCTACCCGACCCATCCAGGTATAGGTGGATCCAAGAATTGTGGGCATCCACTGTCTTGAGGCACTGACTTCATCCAAAAGTAAATGTCAGTGTGCTGCTTCCTGCTGCTGCTAAGTTGCTTCAGTTTTGTCTGACTCTGTGTGACCCCATAGACGGCAGCCTACCAGGCTCCACCATCCCTGGGATTCTCCAGGAAAGAACACTGGAGTGGGTTGCCATTTCCTTCTCCAATGCATGAAAGTGAAAAGTGAAAGTGAAGTCACTCAGTCGTGTCCAACTCTTAGCGACCCCATGGACTGCAGCCTGCCAGGCTCCTCCGTCCATGGGATTTTCCAGCCAAGAGCACTGGAGTGGGTTGCCATTGCCTTCTCCAGGTGCGACTTCCTAGAGTTGCCAAAAATAAGCTATCACAAACTTGGTGGCTTTAACAACAGATATCTATTATTCATCCAAAAAAAGGACAAAACCCTGCCATTTTTGACAACATTGATGAACCCAGAAGGCAATATGGTAAGAGAAGTAAGTCAGACAAAGACAAACACTACATGATCTCACTTGTATACGGAATCGAAAAAAGAAAGAAAAGTCAGACTCACAGGAAAAGAGATTAGATTTGGGGTTACTTCCTTGGTGGTTCAGATGGTAAAGAATCTGCCTGCAATACAGGAGACCTGGGTTTGATCCCTGAGTTGGGAATATCCCCTGGAGAAGAGAACGGCCACCCACTCCAGTATTCTTGCCTGGAGAATCCCATGGACAGAGATGCCTGGCAGGCTACAGTCCATGGGGTTGCAAAGAGTCAGACATGACTGAGCGACTAACACTTTCACTACTTTCACTTCAAACTTACAACGCTGTATATCAATTATATCTTTAAAAAAAAACTGGAAAAATCTCTTTTAAATTAGAACAAACAACAACAATAATATAAATCTATTCTCTCATAGATCTGGAGGCCAGAAATCTGAAGTCAATGTGCCAAGATCTCTAGAGGACAATTCTTCATGGCTTCCAGCTTCTGGAGGCTCCTAGGCGTCATTGGCTATAGACCCATCATTCTCATCTGTCTCCATTTTTACATTATCTTCTCTACTGTGTCTCTGTGTGTCCAAATCTCCCTTCCGTCTCTTTTATAAAAACACTAGTCATTGGATTTAGAATCCACTCTATATTCAGGAAGATTTCATTTCAAAGATCTCTAACTAATAACCCAACGTTCAAAGTCACATTCTGAGGTTCCAGGTGGACACAAATCTAGGGGAGGGATGCTAATCAACCCACAGCAGTAAAATTCTTCTCAATTATATGAGCTACTCTGAGGGAGTTTCCCCTGAGGGAGGAGTAGAAAGGTGATATATGTTTGTCCTCTCTGACCCAAAATGAGAATGTGGGGAGAGAAGATGCTTCCTGTTTCCATTACCTAGTGCTACGTAACAAGATACTTCTCCAAACTGGAGACTTAAAACAGGAACAAATGATTATTTCTCACAATCTGTGGGTTGCCTAGATGGTTGTTCCACTTAATTTGTGTCTCCTGTAGTGCTGGCTGCTGAAAGGTCCAAATAGATCACATGACTGGCAAGTTGGTGCTGCCTGTTAGCTCAGCTGGGGCTCTTTCCCAGGGCCTTGATTCTCCTCCATATGGCCTGACCAAGAGGGTATCTTGGGCTACTTACAGGATGGCATGTGAACTACTCCAGGAGTACAAAAGTAGAATCTTTCAGTACTTCGTAAGCTTCAGGACTGGAACTGAGAGCATCTGTTCCAAGCAGATCACCTGGTCAGTTCAGATTCAAGGCAAGGAGATACACAAGGGTGTGAACACCAGCATGGTTCACAGAGGCCCACCAAAGTTCCAGTCTACTAACTTTCCTTCTCCCCTAGAACTGTGATTAATGTGGACCATTTCAAGTGGCAAGGAATTTGCAAAAATAAAATGTAGAGGTGGGTTAATGGGGTCAAAGAACTTTAGGCTTTGATGTTGGATCGAGTACCTGGGATGTTGGCAGACTTTGGAGTGAGAAGGCTATGAGGCAGAAGTCAAATTCTTCATTGAAAGAGGAGCTGCTGCTGCTGCTGCTAAGTCACTTCAGTCATGTCCGACTCTGCCTGACCCCATAGACGGCAGCCCACCAGGCTCCACCATCCCTGGGATTCTCCAGGAAAGAACACTGGAGTGGGTTGCCATTTCCTTCTCCAATGCATGAAAGTGAAAAGTGAAAGTGAAGTCGCTCAGTCCTGTCCAACTCTTCGAGACCCCATGGACTGCAGCCTACCAGGCTCCTCTGTCCATGGGATTTTCCAGGCAAGAGTACTGGAGTGGATTGCCATTGCCTTCTCCTGAAAGAAGAGAGTAACCTCATAAAAGGGTCAGTGATAAAGGAAGTCAGACAGTAAGAATTCCACAGAAAGAAATATTATCACATAACGATAAGAAAAGTAATGGTCTGCAACATGACAGTAGCAGAATGTTGACTGCCCCAAGACCCTTCCCTATGGAAATGTTGAAGATAGTTTCCAATCAAGTAATCTTCCAAAAATATTAGAAACAATAATACATGCCTTGGCTGCCTAAGGAAATAGAATGCTTTTACCAGGTTTCAGAAAAAGCCATTGATCAGAATCCCTCCAAGCACTTGAGAATGCTTTTCTAAGTAACTGTCACATCAGCATGGCAGTGTGGCAATTCAAGGGGGTCAAGATTGATTTAGGGAGCAAAACTTAGAAAAGATAGTCTAAATTGACCCAATAAATGTATTTGGCTTCACTGAATAGTACTTGAGAAAACAGTTAAATTAACTCCAGGTGAAAAATATAGACCTCCCGGACTCCCCGCAAATCCTTAAGGTAGTTGATTAGCATACAAAAAGGCAAAATTTGTAATTGGTTGCTTTCTTCTATATACTCGAAAAGTTTAATATAAAGAAGAAATTTTTATTTTCAAAAATGAAATGTGGTGTGGAGATCAAAATATGAACTTTTACTGTTAAACTCACTGTAAACTTTACCTATTAGACGTACCCACCAAGGACTGTGTGTGGCTCTTGTTGTTGTGTCAGTCGCTAAGTCATGTCCGACTCTTTGCGACTCCGTGGACTGCAGCACACCAGGCTTCCCTGTCCTTCACCGTTCCCTGGAGTTTGCCCAAATTTACGTACATGGAGTCCGTGATGCCATCTAACCGTCTCATCCTCTGCCTCCCTCTTTCTCATTTGCCTTCAATCTTTCCCAGCATCAGGGGTTTTTCCAATGATTTGGCTCTTCATATCAGGTGGCCAAAATACTGGAGCTTCAGCTTCAGCATCAGTCCTTCCAATGAGTCATCAGGACTGATTTCCTTTAGGATTGACTGGTTTGACCTCCTCGCAGTCCAAGGAACTCTGAAGAATCTTCTTCAGCACCACAATTTAAAAGTATCAATTTAAAAGTGCTCAGCCTTCATTATGGACCAACTCTCACAATCGTAAATGATCCCTGGAAAAACCATAGCTTGAATTATATGGATCTTTGTTGGCAAAGTGATATCTTTGCTTTTTAATACTCTGTCTAGGTTTGTCATAGCTTTCCTTCCAAGGAGCAAGCGTCTTTTAATTTCATGGCTGCAGTCACCATCCCCAGTGATTTTGGAGCCCAGGAAAACAATATCTTCCACTGTTTCCACCTTTTCCCCACCCATTTGCTGTGAGGTGATGGGACCAGATGCCATGATCTGTTTTTTGAATGTTGAGTTTTAAGCCAGCTTCTTCACTCTCTTCTTTTACCCTCACCAAGAGGCTCTTTAGTTCCTCTTCACTTTCTGCCATTAGATTGGTATCATCTGCTTATCTGAGGTTGTTGATATTTCTCCCAGCAATCTTGATTCCACCTTGTGATTCATGCAGCCTGGCATTTCACATAATGTACTCTGCATATAAGTTAAATAAACAAGGTGACAATATACAACCTTGTCATACACTTTCCCCAATTTTGAACCAGTCATTCCATGTAAGGTTCTAACTGTTGCTTCTTGACCTGCCTAACAGACTTTTCAAGAGACAGGTAAGGTAGTCTGGTATTCCCATCTCTAAGAATTTTTCCAATTTGTTGTGATCCACACAGCCAAAGGCTTTAGCGTGGTCAATGAAGCAGATGTTTTTCTGAAATTCCCTTGCTTTGTCTGTGATCCTGGTAGTCAAGAGACAAAGAAGAAAACATGCCCTCTGGTGGACTGGCAGAGCCTCAAAGATGGTGCTGAGCAGGGTCAGGTTATGCATGCTAAGAGAAGCACAACAGGAAGAGGAGACCTGCAAGTACCTACAAGAAGGTGGAGGTACCATGGATGGGCTGATAAAATGTTTTCCTCTACAGCTGGGTGTAAGAAGAGCCACTACTGAAATGTCCACTACATATATAGAGGAGAATATATATTTCCAGGGGACAGCCAGATTTTAGTTAAGGCAAGACTTAGAGATAAGATCCCAGTCGTAGTGTAAGGTAATAGTGGTTTGTTTAATTGGTGGACTAGGAGTTCCTAAAGATGCAATAAAATGACTTGGGGAGAAGGAAGTAACGTTTAAGACTGTGTCGAGGACAAGTTAGGCATTGATTAATGAGAACAGGTATGAGCGGTGAGTTTATTTTAGGATGACAGGCACCTGGTTTACTTGGCTTGAGGGTGGCATTTCCAGGCCACCCCCTAGCACCCTAGGCTTTAGGCACCCCTCATGCAGCTGGAGCTCCTATCACTCCCACTAGCAGTTCTCATATCTGTTTACTCAGATTTTTTCATCATAATGGTCAGTCTCAGCCCTTCAGAAAAAGTCAACTGGATGTATAGCTTATGGTTCTTACATTCTTGACTGATTATCTCTAAAAATTAATCATGCATTCCTCATGGTGCTTAAAACATCCATATAGAAGAATTTCTCTACGAATTCATGATAATTAGCAAAGAAGTCACTGAAGGTGACAGACTAGGGATAACTTGGGTCTGGATGTTGTAGAGGTCCTTTGCAGAATTTCCTTTGCTTTTTGAAGTGTAAATTTATTCTATCTATAAAGGCAAATTCTATTTTCAATGCAAAAATAGAATTCTTTTCTATGCACAAACTTATCTCTTTGATGCCCCCTACCGTGGTTTCCTGTTAACCACAGAAATATATCAAAACCTGAAAGAAGTCAGCAAAGCTTATGATTTCTGGAAGAGTACTTTTTCAAAGACTGGGTCATTATTTAAAACAAAATAAAACAAAAGCCTTACCTAACTCCCTGGGTTATAAATTGTTTTTATGAAAAACTCTGCAAAAGACTTTTAATCAAAAGAAACTTGGTAAATCTTTTTCTCCTTAGTCTTCGCACACAGTACCTTAAAATGCGTAAGAACAGGCAACAGGTGAAGTTTAGTACTTGAACTAAGAACTGTATGCCTGCAGATCTAATACTTAAAATTATATTAAGTTCAAGGCTGGAAAGAATTTTCTTATTTCAAAGTTTTTCCATATCAGCCTCTTACCAACACTTCTTGAGATAATTAATACGACGACACATGCAACAGAAACTAAGAAAGGGGGTGTAATCAGTATTTCAAAAGCAATTACTCTTTTTAAGGAATCTAACATTTTTAATAAAATTATTTTAAGACAAATTATCAGGGTCTTATCAGCACTTGATTCTTGTTCAAGATAGTTACTTGCCCCTTCCCCCAACACCAAACCGGGAAAACTTCAGAAAATCCTTTTCTGACCTCATTTAAAATGTATTATTATTTTATATGCCCCAAACCTACCAAATGAATTTGCTTATACAACAGTGAATATAGGAATGTGCTCTACTTTGCAGGAGTTTTTACAAATATGGAATATGCCCAATGTCTGTTGCCATGTAACATAAATTGTTTTCAATAATTATAATTTTGTGATTCGTAATACTGCCTCAATGGTTTTGCCTCTGTGTGTGCTCACTCAGTTACGTCCAACTCTTTGCGAGCCCATGGACTGTAGCCTGCCAGGCTCCTCTGTCCATGGAATTTTCCAGGCAAGAATACTGGACTGGGTTACCATTTCCTCCTCCAGAGGATCTTCCAGATTGAACCCACCTCTCCTGAATCTCCTGCTTTGGCAGGAGGATTCTTTACCACTGAGCCACCTGAGAAGCCTAGCTTAATTTAAAAATTATTATGTATTGTTGCTGAAAGTTTTTTTAAGTTGCTAAATCCAGTGATCAGTTCCCTGTCCTCATGTCATTCAACCGTCCAGCAGCATTTAATGCAGCTGGTCACCCCCTTCTCATCTGCTCTCTTGGCTTCTAGGACAAGACACATCCAGGCTCTCCTCCCACGTCTCAGTTTCCTTGGCTGGCTCCTCTTGAATCTCTTCATTCCAGGATGCCCCAGGAGTCAGTGTCTGGTCCTCTTCTCCATCATGTTCTTTCCTTTGATGATCTCATCCAACCTCATGGCTTTAATTATCCTGTATATATGCCCATAATGCCCGAACAAGGCCAGTTCTATGGGCTTGCAGCCTGTGCCCGCCTCAGGAGGACCCCACACTTGGCTAATGCTCTGTTGTCACAATCTTGAAAATTTTTAGTAATTATTTAACAAAAGACTCTCCCTTTCATTTTGCATTGAGCCCTGTAAATTAAACCTATGTCCACCTATCAAACTTATATATCCAGACTAGCCATCTCTCCAGACTTGTACACCTAACATCTCAACCTGAGTATCTAATAGATAGTTACGCTTAGTAAGAACAAAACTGAACACTTGAGAATTTTCTTCCCCAGACCTGCATCACCTCTAGCCTCTCCAAACTCAGTAACACCTTCATGTTTTCATTTGCTCAGATAAACACTTTGGAATTATTTTTGATTCTGCTGCCTCTGTCATGTTCCACAACCAGTCCATCAGCCAATCACGTTGTCTCTGTCTTCAAGACATTTTCAGCATCTAACCATTGTTCACCACCTCCACTGCTGCCATCCTGATCTGAGCCACCACCAGCTTTTCCTTGGATCACTGCAGGAGCTTCCTATAGGCCTATGGTCTATGCTCAACACAGAAACCACTACGGCCTTTTTAAACAGAGGCCTGCTCACATCACTCCTTTGATCAAAATCCTCCAGTGCTCCCCTATGTCAATCAGAGTAAACAGGACAAAGTCTTTATCAACCACCGCCCTCCCACACACACACCCCACATACACACATTTCTCCAGGATCTTGTTCCACTGCCAGAACTACTCTTTACCCTATTCTTTGACCTCCTCTCTTATTATCTGCCTCTCACTCTCCATTCAAGCCATCCTGAATCCCTTGCTCTCCCTTGAAAATGCAATCATCTTAGGGCCTTTCTAAAGGCTGTTTCCTCTGCTAGAAATGTTCTTTCTTGGCTCACTCCTTTAGATCTTCTAAAATTCAATGAATTCTCTAGACCCACTGTGAATATCCTACTTAAGTTTGCAAACTACTCACTTCTAGAACTCAACGCCCCTTATCATGGCCATATTTTAAAAATTTCTTCTACAGCATGTATCACCTTCTAATGCAATATAAAACAACACTATGTTTTGCAGTATAATACACTATAATGTGTATACATATACATATAATAAGTATATGCCATATGTAGTATTTTGCACATATTTTTTAATTTGCTTATTGTTCATTGTATCTCCTTTCTAAAATGTTAGCTCCACAAGAACAGGGATATATACTAAGAACAGTATCTTGCACATAGTAAGCATTCAATATTTGCTATTAAATAAACAACCTATAATACAATCCATATTTATCATGGAAAAATTTTAAGCAAGGGATTTCATCAATATGAATTTGAATTATTCATTCTTACGGAGCTCAAGTGATCAGCGTAAACTCCCTCCCCAATATTTAGCATGATGCAAAAATAAAAACTCTCCTTCAGTTGTTCTTTATTCAGTTATTATTCACACAAATGCTATTCCCCTCAACTGTTCATTATTCAGATAAATGTTATTATTCTCCAAGATGGTGTAGAGAGTGTGAGTGGAACAAGAATACAGTAAATCACTATTAAGTGGGATGCTCCAAGATTGGATGCAATAATGGTGCCAATTTAGTAGCATCTGCTATAGGAAAGGAATTTTGAAGTAACTAAGTATAACAACCTCTTTAAGATCCTAATACAAATAAGCTACTTATAAGTCTGTAGATAGTGGACTTCTCTGAGGACTAATTTTGCCTGCTGAGTAGTAAGGCAATCATTCACATGAAGGAAATGTAGCTTTTCCCAACATTAAAACTTTCCAGTTTCTTTTGGTGGTGAGAGGAAAGGGCCAAATAAGCAACTATTATTTAAATAATTTTGAAGCTAACTTTTTTGGTGATTTCAGAGAAAAGTTACAGAGAAAAGTTGCAAGCTTGAGCCTAAGGCTACAATGTGGAAAATGTAAATGAGCAAAAGAATGGTCCACCTCTCTAAAGACTAGACTTCTAAGTCAGGCACAGGGCAGCCTGAAGCAGGCCTTGGCAGTGTGTCCTGTCTGGTATGAGGACAAGTGTGATCTAAAGGGTCAGTGTAGGGCTATATTTCCGCCTGCAGTTTAATGGGGTTTCAAAAAACAGCATCAAGAATTTATGTGGTTGGAAACAAAAACCTATCAAGAAAGGTTCACAGATTTAGGATGATTCCCTCTGGGGGAGAGAAGAGGACATTTCCTGTCTTTAACTGTTAGCTTTCAAGATTATTTTGTGCAACATCCTACAATTTACATTTTGTTTTCATATACATCATCTTATTTTGTTTGTGACTAAGCTGCTTAACAAGTTAGATAATAAGAAAATAATCAAAATGAGTTTTTCCATTTTAAATGAGTTTTAAATATAATTTTAAATAATTTTTATAAGTACAGACTTCAGATATATTAAATTTCAAAATTATTATCAAGGCATAAAGACAATGGTTTTTTATTACACAGCACAGATGGTCCTCAGTTTTAGACATGGTTGCAGCTAAGGGGAAATATGGCTGAGCTAGCTGACTGGCTGTGTCTTCAGGAAGCACAATCTGTCCCTGGAAGTGTCCACAGCTCAATTTCATTGTAATATCCAGGGCTGGTGCAGCTTTCAAGTTCTTCCCCACACTAAACAAACCCCTCGGCAAGCCTGAAAGGAGTACTCCTTCATTATAATTAATAAAATTGCTTCCTGTTTTATAAATATTCAAGGATTTTGTGACACAATAAAAGGAGACAGACAAATACATCATTACAGTAAAATGTTCTGATTATTATCACCAAGTCTGCACAACCTACTCTGGGGAATAAACTCAATTTCCCTGGGGTGGAATCAGAGATGATCTTATGAGAGAACTGCATCTTAAAGAAAAAAATCATCATAACACCAGAGGACAGGAATAACAGCAGAATTGGAATATTTGATTCAAATAGTAACTAAAGTACTAGTATTTTCTATTTTGAAACTTTTTAATCCATAAAATTAAAATGTAAGACTAGGTATTTGATACATTTTAAATTTTAAAATCATACATTAAGGAAAATGAAAAATTACAAAATTTAAAAAATAAATCATTACTAATATCAGTTGCTGGCAGGTGAAACAAAGTGTTACAAACAAACCAACATAAACACTATATGAAATAAAGAAAACGTAACTAATGATGATAAACAGAAGACAACATGTAATTTAAAAGAAAGATGTCTCTTTAAGTGTGTCAATTGGTCTTTATTAGATAGTGAACTTATTTTTGTGTACATTTTTTCAGTTGCTGAAAAAGCTCTGATTCTAAACTAGTTGGAAGATGATATCATTGTTATTAGCTAACTCCAAGCATTTCCTTTTTACTCCATCTTCAAACGATCTCTGTCTCTGTCTCTCTGTCTCTTGCTGACTTTGAGGACATATTTTTAATAACTATTTTCTCCATGGGTTGCAATCTCTTTATTGACACCAAGCTGTGTTCTAATTCTTTCAGGAGAGATGTCACACGTCTTTTTTGGCTCTTTAGCTTCACAGGGAGCTTCCATGCAGAGTTTCTTGCATTAGTTTCAGCACTGGCATTTTCATATTCTATTTGTTCAGAAGTGCCTGAAACTCAAATATTATTCTTCCAGGAGAAGCTTCTCCTTTCAATTCACATTAATTCTTCCTCTTAAGAAATCTGGAGACAGAGAAGAAGTTCATCTAAGCAAGTAAACTGTAATGCAATATAATATGTAAATAACTCAAATCATAGAAAATTTTAGAATAATGGTTTTATTCCAACAAAAAATATCACAGTATATGAAACACTAAAATTAAAGAAAAAAAAAGAAAAAGATATTCCATTTACTAGCTTAAAAGTGAAATGTAATCCACAGAATCCAAGGCAGACATGCAGTTCAGTCCTGGCATTAAAAGAACTATAAATCCAGCAACCTGAAGTAGTTCAAATAGAGATTCAGATCTTTACTATACCCTCTGAAGAAAATCCCCAAGGAGAAATACTTACTTAAAACTTCCATCAAAATCCACTTTCTTTATCCCAAATGCCGGGAACACATCAAAAATCTTCTTTGTTTATTACCAAAGCTCTCAGGACTTTCATTTGAACCTGTATAGGATGAATTTTTGTGTTCCCATTATCCTTTACCTTCCAGAATTACCATTTGCCATTTTTTCACTTGTAACCCCTTTCCCATGAAGGTCCCCTGGGTCCTCAGCTTAAGGATGGAATGGGAGGTCAAGGGACTTGTTCAGTTGCTAAGTCAAGTCCAACTCTTTGTGACCCCATGGACTGCAGCATGCCAAGCTCCTCTGTCCTCCACTAACTCCCAGAGTTTGCTCAAATTCATGTCTATTGAGTTGGTGATGTTATCTAATCATCTCATCCTCTGCCTTCTTCTTCTTTTTGCTTTCAATCTTTCCCAGCATCAGAGTCTTTTCCAATAAATCAGGTCTTCACATCTGGTGGCCAAAGTAATGGAGCTTCAGCTTCAGCATCAGTCTTTCCATGAATATTCAGGTGCAATTTCCTTTAGGATTGACTGGTTTGATCTCCTTGCTGTCCAAAGGTCTCTCAAGCATCTGTACAATTCAAAAGCATTAATTCTTTGGCACTCAGCCTTCTTTATGGTCCAGCTCTCACATCTGTACATGACTACTGGAAAAATCATGGCTTCGACTACATAGACCTTTGTTGGCAAAGTGATGCCTCTGCTTTTTAATATGCTAAGTTTATCATAGCTTTCCTTTCAAGGAGCAAGTGGCTTTTAATTTCATGCCTGCAGTCACCATCCACAGTGGTTTTAGAGCCCAAGAAAATAAAATCTGTCACTGCTTCTATTTGCCATGGTGATGGGACTGGATGCCATGGTCTTGGTTTTTTTAATGCTGGGTTTTAAGCCAGCTTTTTCACTCTCCTTTTTTACCCTCATCAAGCGGTTCTTTCGTTCCTCTTCACTTTCTGATATTAGAGTGTTTGCATATCTGAGGCTGTTGGCATTTCTCCCAGAAATCTTGATTCCAGCTTGTGAATCATCTAGCCTGGCATTTCAGGACTTGATGTAGGTCCTATATTCTCTCAAGGAGCGTAACTACATTGAGAAGGAGGAAGACAGAGAAGCAGCCTGAAGCCACAATGCTGAGGGAGGGATTATTTTTTGCATTGTTCTTGAATATAAAAATCATTAAGGTGTTTATAGAAGGGGCCAAATGGAAAAACAGACATTAAAAACACAGAAAAGATGAACTAGAATAACCCACAGATGAGGTCCTGGGCCTTGGCACATGCTATTCCTCTCTTGCCCAGGACTCCCTATTTATGCCATCTGGGTGTGTATTGCTTGTTCTTCAGGACTCAATTCAGAAACCAGGTCCTTCAGAAAGTTTTATAGGATCCACCTCCATGTTTCCATAGCTACTGAGACACATCCTAGTGTGGCCTATATATAATAGCCTTGGGCACTTAAAGATACTATCACTAAATACCAGGTCTAGTTGATCCTTGTAACCTCAATCTCAGGCAGAAGATATAGTGCACACAGTAGCAGGTTCTCATTTAACAATTGTTACATAAATGAATGAATATTTTAAAGACAGGAAGAGGTGATCACACAACCATAAAAACAGGATAAGTCTTCTTTTTGAAAGAAACTACTTAAAACCATCATTTTCGTGGTCTCTATTTAACTAAGATAGGAACTCTGCATGCTCCTAAACAGAAAAGTATAAAAGGAATTAAATATTCTACAATTTAAAATGACTGATTCCTAAAAGGGTAGGTTATGGAAGGTAGCCCACTTCAAATCCTAGGTAGCCTACCTCAAATCCTAAAGTATGCCCTTCTTCTTTAAGGCTTTAAGATTTACTGTCCCAGAGAGTTACTGTTGTTCGACAATAGATTATTTCATATAACATGTATCATCTCACAATTCACATGGGTCAGGAGTCAGAGCGTGGCTTAGCTGGGTCCTCTAGGTCAGGGTCTCTCATAAGGTTGCTGTCACAGTACTGGTGGAGGCTGCAGTAATTGCAAAGATGAGCTGAGGATGTGGGTACAGCGGTGACCCTAAGAAGCACAGATGAGGAAATGTGAAAGGTGAGACAGGGGGAGGAGAAAAGTTAGGAAGTGTGCTTTACCGAGCAGGGTTAACAAGTAGGTGAGTAATGAGCAGGTTCCACTGAGGGTTCAACCCACTGAGAATCCTCTGAGAAACCATGCAGAACACACCTAAATATTGTCCCACTGGTGGTGAGGAGGCTGGGGCATTAATTCACCCACTCTATCCACAACTGGTTAAAGATCATGACCAGTGGTAATCTGCCTATAAGAGAACAAGCTCCTCTGGGGCCAAAGAGAGACTTCAGGCAAAGAAGAGAGACATGGAGCTGGAGGTAAGAAACTCTCTGTGTGGAAACTGTATTTGTGCTGAACTGAGGAGAGCCAAGGGGTTGTGAGGCAGGATACTAACAGTGTTTGCTACAAGTAGTTTTCCTTTGGATTCAGGGAGAGGCTTATACAGTTCAGGGCTTTTGGTCTTTACTCTCCAATGTTGTCTTGTGGCTCAGCTGGTGAAGAATCTGCTTGCAATGCAGGAGACCTGGGTTCGATCCCTGGGTTGAGAAGATCCCCTGGAGAAGGGAAAGGCCAGCGACTCCAGTAGTCTAGCCTGGAGAATTCCACGGACTATATAGTCCTTGGAGTCGCAAAGGGGCGGACACAACTGAGCGACTTTCACACTCCAAAGTTGTTAACTCCACTTTTAAAATCAGCCCAACCCAGCAGTAAAGAGATTCACATATCTTCAGTCTGTGATCTTGGGCAAACTGAAGTGGTAGTCTGCTTCAATCCCTCTTCTCTGAAGGACACAGTGTCCTGGATACTCTCCCAGTGACCAGCAGTGCAAACAGCAGTTACACACAGCTGATCAGAGGAAAGGATGGGAGCCTAGGAGATACTGCGTGGGCAGCTTAGGGGAAGTATGCAACTGGATCTTCCCCACAATCCCTACACTGACCTCTGCCAAAGAAGGGGTGATGGAGGCTTGGGTTACAACTGGTGGCAGTGTGTTTGATGGCTTGTGGCTAAGGATGGGGTTGAGGTTAAGAGAAAGGTCATCTATGAAGAATAAAGACAGCCTAGTAATGGAGAAGTGAAAATGATGGAGAAAACTTGAAATAGTTCTTGTTGAAAATGAGAAAATGACCTGACTTTAAAAAACGGGGTTGTTAGGAGGTGTAGAGGGTCATACTGAGGCTGGTGCCAGTCAATCACTAGGGCAGCAGTTTGCCCAGTGGCATAATTATCTGGAACTGGGCTCAGACCCAGATAGATTCAAAACGGTGAGTGTCACCTTTGTGGGTGTTTTCTTACTGGTTACACCATTCATTATCATTTGTCCAACTGGTTACAGATTTTTGTGTCTACTCCTCCAGTAGAGAGGCAAAGGGGTGTGAGACTAGACAGAGGCCTTCTAACCCCTAACATTCTGGAATTATGTTTTTTGGTCAGTCTCTCTCTCTTACAATATCATGAGCCTCTTAAGGCCATAGACTATGCATTATTCATCTTTGTATTCCAAACAGCTCATAATTATGATGCATAAATGTTTGTGGAATTATGACAGAACACATTTTAAAGCCTCCAAATTTATTGAACATACTTTGTGACTTGCTACTTCAAACTAAGAAACTGAAAAAGTAGAAAAAAAAATCTAAGAATGAGGAAAGCCATTTCTGCTTTATTAATAAATAGGAAGAAAAATATGAAGACAGAGTTAGTCTGAAAACAACTTAAGACCTTAAAACACAACTTTTGACTTATAAGAAAGTTAAAAATTTAAAACATTTGGCTGGTTAAAATAATTGTATGTATATTTAGTTTATTCTCTTCCACAGAAATTAGAAATAGTTTTATGTGTGTATGTAGAAAAAATTATATATGTTTACATAAGACTCTTGTTTAAAATAGTATTATTCACAGTGAGGTGTTAAACTCCTAAGGCTATTCAGTGGTGGGTTCACAAAACTTACAAAGCAAATATGCCATATCTTCCAGAAACAAGAGTGCTACAATAATTTTTCTTCAGGGAGTGTGGGAAAGAAGCAGCCTGAGAGGTAGGTTGGGGTTATGGTTCTCTTAGGAATACACAGCATAGAGAGACTGATGATTTTTCATGTGTCAACTGGTCCAGAGAGTACCCAGATACTTGGTCAATCATTATTTGGGTATTACTGTGAAAGTATTTTTGGATGAGATTAACACTTAAAGCCTTAGCCTGAGTAGGTTGTTCTCCCTAATGTGAGGGGGTCTCACCCAACCTGCTGAAGACCTGAATACAACAAAAATGTTGAACCTCTCCCAAGTGAGAGAATTCCTCCTGCATGATGCCTTTGAAATGGGACATTAGCCTTTTCCCCGCCTTCAGACTTGAGCTGAATCATTGGCTCTTTGGACTAGAACTATACCACTCACCCTCCCGGGTCTCCAGCTTGCCAACTCACCCTCCAGATCTTGGGACTTTCCAGCTTCTATTATCACAGGAGCCTATGTAAATAGATAGATGGTGGTATAGTCGCTAAGTTGTGTCCGACTCTTGTGATGCCATAGACTGTAGTGCACTAGGCTCCTCTGTCCATGGGATTTCCCAGGAAAGAATACTGGAGTGGGTTGCCATTTCCTTACCCAGGGGATCTTCCTGACCCAGGATTGAACCTGGGTCTCCTCCATTGCAGGCGGAATCCTGCACTGCAGGCAGATTCTTTAATAACTGAGCCACCAGGGAAGCCTAGATAGATAGATTGATCCATCTGTTTCTTCTTGGAAGAATCCTAATTAAAACAGAAGCCAAGAACACACATACCTGACCTGTTGAATTTGAAATGATTCTCTCCGTAGGTCTTCACGAGTATTTATTAATACCAACTTTAGTAATCAAAATAATAACTATACCATTTCGAAAAATAATAATAATTATACCATTTTCAGACTGGCCTCAAACTGAAATTGACATGACATAAAAATAAATTGTAGAATCCAAAAGGTAGGTAAATTAATTCTCCCTGTGTAATTCTTTCCACTTTTATGTATGTTTGATAATTTTCGTAACAAAACATTAAGGAAATTAATTTAAAAGGCATAGGTTGTGGAAAGTAAAATGTTCATAAAGTAAATAGAATAAAGTAGAACAAAAGTCTTAATAAGATTTTAAATAAACTGAGTTTAATTCAAATACCCCAATTCCAAAATGGCAGTAACAAGATGCCATCTCAGCAGATGACCTTGACCCTTACTTCACAGGTAAGAATGATACCTTCATGGAATACCCCAAAACGTCCAACCACCACTCCTGCAAACTTACTATACAAGTATCTCTGTTTTAGCTTTCTCTAGTCTCAGAGGATAAGGAGTACTACCTCTTGGTTAAGACCAATCCGGCCACCTTGTCCTTCTTGCTTCATCTCCAAAATATTGCTCCATCAGTTAATCCCTCTCTGCTTTTGTTTCTTCTTTTCCTTTCTCATTAATGGTTTCTTCCCCTACAATATGTTTGAAATGCTTAAGAAATCTACTTCTCCAAAACATCCCCTTTGTCTCAGATACAGAAGATTACTATTAATATTTTACAGAGATTCCTGTTTAGAAGAATATTGGACTTCCCTTGGGGCTCAGCTGGTAAAGGATCCGCCTGCAATGTGGGAGACCTGGGTTCGATTCCTAGGTTGGGAAGATCCTGTGGAGAAGGGAAAGGCTACCCACTCCAGTATTCTGGCCTGGAGAATTCCATGGACTGTATAGTCCATGGGGTCAGAGTCAGACACGACTAAGTGACTATCACTTCACTTCTGTTTAGAAGATGCTAGGTCTTCCTTGGGTAATACTGGTCTGTGAAATGCTTGTTACTGATCAGAGGTTGAGATAAGGAACTTTCATCAAAATGTAAAACAACTATTGGGTTGGCCAAACGTTCTGGTTCTTCCACAAGAACTTGCAGAAAAACCTGAATGAACTTTTTGGCCAACCCAATACCTTAATAAGCATGCAGTTTCATTCAGCTGACTTCTTTTATTTTTTAAGTAAGACTTTCTCAATGAAAGAAACAGTGTGCTCATTTATATTCTAGCACCTTACCTCACTATGGTTATGATCTGGTTGGTAATGAACAGTGTGTGGACTGGCACCAGTCAGGAGACTAGTCTGTTTGCGGACTACACAACAAGTAACAGGGATTGGAGTGACAATAATGCAATTCTCTCCACACATCCACGCAAATATACTACCCCAGTCAAGTGAGGCTGGAGAGAGAGCCGTCAGAATTAGCTCAGTTTGGTGTTCAGATTATGCTTCTAAGACATAGATCATGTATGTTTGAATGAATATCTGTCTAGAGCAGTGGCCCCAATCTTTTTGGCACCAGTGGCCAACTTTGTGGAAGACAGTTTCTCCATGGACCTTGGGGGGAAAAGGCAGGGATGGTTTGGGGATGATTCAATTGCATTACATTTATTGTGCACTATACTTCTATTATTAAATCAGCTCCACCTCAGATCATCAGGCATTAGATCCTGGAGGTTGAGGATGCTTGGTCTGGTCTAGAACAATGTTTATCAAACTATAGATCTTGACTGAAACTTCTTGGTAAGAATTGTTTTGTGGAACTTTTTTATAAATTGAGGCATAGTTTCTTACAAAGTTGTGTTCATTTCTGCTGTACACTGAAGTGAATCAGCTTTATGTATTATACATACATCCCCTCCCTCTTGCATCTCCCCTCACTGCCCCATCCCACCCCACCTGTTTGGGTCATCACAGAGCACCAAGCTCAGCTCCCTGCACTATACAGTAGCTTCCCACTAGCTGTTTCACACATGGTAGAATATATATGTAAAACCTAATCTCCCAGTACACTTGATCTTAGCCAAAAGGCCAAGAAGTGAAAAGTAGAAGGTCAAGAGATACATGGAGTATCAGGCAAATTTGCCCTTGGAACACAAAATGAAGCAAGACGAAGGCTAACAGATTTTTGCCAAGAGAACGCACTGGTCATAGCAAACACCCATGGTCAATACTGAAATCAGACTGATTATATTCTTTGCAGCCAAAGATGGAGAAACCCTCTACAGTTAGCAAAAACAGGACCAGGAGCTGACTGTAGCTCAGATCATGAACTCCTTAATGCCAAATTCAGACTTAAATTGAAGGAAGTAGGGAAAACCACTAGACCATTCAGGTATGATCTAATCAAATCCCTTATGATTATACAGTGGAAGTGACAAATAGATTCAAAGTATTAGATCTGATAGACGGAGTGCCTGAGGCAGTGATCAAGACTATCCCTAAGAAAAAGAAATGCAAAAAGGCAAAATGGTTGAGGAGGCCTTACAAATAGCTGTGAAAAGAAGAGAGGCTAAAGGCAAAGAATAAAAGGAAAGATATACCCATCTGAATGCATAGTTCCAAAGAATAGCAAGGAGAGATAAGAAAGCCTTGCTCAGTGATCAATGCAAAGAAATAGAGAAAAACAACAGAATGGGAAAGCTAGCGATCTCTTCAAGAAAATCAGAGATACCAAGGGAACATTTCATGCAAAGATGGGCACAATAAAGGACAGAAATGGTACAGACCTAACAGAAGCAGAAGATATTAAGAAGAGGTGGCAAGAATACACAGAAGAACTGTACAAAAAAGATCTTCATGATCCAGATAACCATGATGGTGTGATCACTCACCTAGAGCCAGACATCCTGGAATGTGAAATCAAGTGGACGTTAGGAAGCATCACTACAAAGCTAGTGGAGGCGATGGAATTCCAGCTGAGCTATTTAAAATCCTAAAAGATGATGCTCTTAAAGTGCTGCATTCAGTATGCCAGCAAATTTGGAAAACTTGGCAGTGGCCACAGGACTGGAAAAGGTCGGTTTTCATTCCAATCCCAAAGGAAGGCAATGCCTCAAAGACTGTTCAAACTATCGCACTATTACACTCATCTCACACGGCAGCAAAGTAATGCTCAAAATTTTTCTAGCAAGGCTTTCACAGTAGGTGAACCGTGAACTTCCTGATGTTCAAGCTGGATTTAGAAAAGGCAAAGGAATCAGAGATCAAATTGCCAACATCTGTTGGACCATTGAAAAAAACAAAAGAATTCCAGAAAAACATCAACTTATTGATCACAGCCTTTGACTGTATAGATCACAACAAACTCTGGAAAATTCTTAAAGAGATGGGAATACCAGACCACCTGACCTACCTCTTAAGAAATCTATATGCAAGTCAAGAAGCAACAGAACTGGACATGAAACAACAGACTGGTTCCAAATTGGGAAAGGAGTATGTCAAAGTGGTATATTGTCACCCTGCTTATCTAACTTATATGCAGAGTACATCATGCAAAATGCCGGGCTGGATAAAGCACAAGCTGGAATCAAGATTGCTGGGAGAAATATCAATAACCTCAGATATGTAGATGATACCACCTTATGGCAGAAAGCAAAGAAGAACTAAAGAGCCTCTTGATGAAAGTGAAAGAGAGTGAAAAATCTGGCTTAAAACTCAACATTCAAAAAACTAAGATCATCGCATCTGGTCCTGTCACTTCATGACAAATAGATGGGGAAACAACGGAAACAGTGAGAGACTTTATTTTCTTGTGCTCCAAAATCACTGCAGATGGTGACTGCAGCCATGAAATCAAAAACCGCTTGCTCCTTGGAAGAAAAGCTATGGCCAATCTAGACAGCATATTAAAAAGCGGAGACATTACTTTGCCGACAAGGGTCCGCCTAGTCAAAGTTCTGGTACTTCCAGTAGTCATGTATGGATGTTGAGTGTTGGACCATCAAGAAAGCTAAGTGCTGAAAAACGGATGCTTTTGAATTGTGGGGTTGGAGAAGCCTCTTGAGAGCTCCTTGGACTCCAAGGAGATCAAACCAGTCCATCCTAAAGAAAATCAGTCCTGAATATTCACTACTTTGGCCACCTGATGCAAAGAACTGACTCACTGGAAAAGACCCTGTGGGAAAGACTGAAGGCAGGAGGTAAAGGGGATGACAGAGGATGAGATGGTTGGATGGCATCACTGACTTGATGGACATAAGTTTGAGCAAGCTCCGGAAGTTGGTGATGGACAGGGAAGCCTGGAGTGTTGCAGTCCATGGGGTGGCAGACACAGCTGAGCAACTGAACTGAATCTCCCAGTTCATTCAACCCCTTCTTTTCCCCCTACCACCCATGTCCACATCCAATCTCAGTTTCTATTCTTATCATGCAAATAGCTTCATCTATGTTATTCTTCTAGATTACACATGTGCATTTGATTGTTATATTTACATATTTCTGATAATTATTCAAAAATATTTATTCTCCTTATCTCTGTGAGTATACCTTTCTTTGACTTGGGACTTGCCATTGACTTGCTCTAGCCAATGGAATGTTACATGACATGACCAAAGGTTTGAAGAATTTTTGTGCAACTGGGCTTACTATTTTGTACCTCTGCCATTTTCCTAAGAAAAATATGCTCAGGCAGGTCCACAAGTATCAATAATAGGAGAGATACATGGGGCAGTGTCACCCAAGCTAGATCCCCCCAGCCAGGATCAGTCTGTATCAGCTAACCACCAACCAACTCACAGATCCATGGGCAAGCCCTGCCAAGACCAGCCATCACACCCAGCTGAGTCCAGCATAGATCAGCTGACCCTAATCAACACACAAAAATCAAGTGAAAGAAATGCTTGCCTTTATATGTCCCTAAGATGTTCTGTTTATAAAGAAACAGCTGACTGATACACATTTATATATCGGTATTGGGTTACCAATATAATGTATATTGCAGTGGGTAACAAGAGGTGTGAAAGCCACTAGTCTAGAAGAGCACCATGTTTCTCTTGTATTCCTTGCTATTTAATGAACTTAAAGGAAGTTCCTGTTTGGGAGTGGCTGCTTGCAGTAATGAAGAATGAAGGTAAACAGAAAATAGAGCTGAGAGACGAGAAATGAAGTGTGTGTGGTGGGTTTGGGAAGAGACAGAGACTTAACAGCAACAAGCCTTTATTTTATATTGAGGTCCCTAAAATTGACTATTTCCTGGTGCTTTTTCTTTTGAGCAACTTTTCTCAAATTCTAATCAACACAATGTGTGTGTTACTTGCTCAGTTGTGTCTCTTTGTGACCCCATGGACTGTAGCCCACCAGGCTCCTCTGTTAATGGAATTCTCCAGGCAAGGATGCTGGAATGGGTTGCCATTCCCTTCCCCAGGGGATCTTCCCAACCCAAGGATCGAAACCAGACCTCCTGTATTGCAGGTATATTCTTTACTGTCTGAACCATTTATTAATACTATGAAGCCCTGGTTTTCACACCGGCATATATCCATTGTTTACATTCCACCTCCTTGTAGTATTCTTAGTTTAAATCACATATAAAAGTAAATACTGGAAACAAAGATTTTTCTTCACAATTTAATTCAACCTAGAGTACCTTCCTGGAGAAGGCAATGGCACCCCACTCCAGTACTCCTGCCTGGAAACTCCCATGAACAGAGGAGCCTGGTAGGCTGCAGTCCATGGGGTCGCTAAGAGTCGGACACGACTGAGCCACTTCACTTTCATTTTTCACTTTCACGCATTGGAGAAGGAAATGACAACCCACTCCAGTATTCTTGCCTGGAGAATCCCAGGGACGGGGGAGCCTGGTGGGCTGCTGTCTATGGGGTCGCACAGAGTCAGACATGACTGAAGTGACTTAGCAGCAGCAGCAGCAGAGTACCTTCCTATCCTACCCATTATCATTACATCTCTATCTATAAAATGGTAAAGGCTTCACAGAGGCTTCAAATATAATTAGAACACTTTAGTTTCAAAATGCAATTCATGGCCCGGAAGTAATGAGAATAATTTCTAATAATTGTCTCAACTCCCATTATTATAAATTTTATACTTAACATGTTTTCAGTACTCCACGTTAAGGTGGCTACCTACCAGATGAGGGTTACACGAGCAAGAACTGTGGGGTGAGTCACCCACAGTCAGGGACAGTAGAGGAGGTAAAGAAAGGCCTCCTGAAGACCAACAAAAACATCCCCAGTGTTTGGAGCTGGTATAACTAGCAAGTGTTATAGAAGCTACAGTAACAAAACAGTGAAGGTTATCACTCTAAGAATAGTGAAGTAAGAAAACAATCTGCCTTCCTTCTTCTTTCTCCCTGGACTCACTTCAAAGGTCTGGGGAATGAGGAGTGGAGAGTCCCGTACCTACTGCAAATCCCACAAATTTGGCCTACACTGAATAGAATCAAATTACTCTACAACAGAAAGTAATGGAGTTAGATCAAGATGTATCAATAGGGAAAAAAAACATGTACGCAAAAGGGAGACTTTTTGACAGGTACCCTTTAAAAATTCTGTTTACATCCTAATAAATTGAAATTCTTTGGGGAAGCTGTTTCTTTAAACTGTTATCTCTGGGAATATTTCTATCCAAATAAGGGACTATTGTATAGATTCCCATTGCCATCTCCTTGGTCAGTTCTGGAGAAGCTCTTTATTTCTAATCTCTATATTTAATAATAATAATTAACATCTGAATATTTACTATGTGCCAACGACTGTGTTTTTATCAATGTCTAAATGCCAAGTTTACATATTATTCTACACATTATATTTAGATTACTATCTCCAATCTCCAAAAATTTATTTTAGGAGCCCCTAATCTCATCCGACTGAGTGACTGAACTGAACTGAACTGAATCTCATGAGCAGCATGTTTTTGAAACATTTTCAAGTTACTTTCTAAAATTATTTCCACAAATCAGTCTGGTGTTAGTTTGTATCCATTTCAGAGGTTGACACTTCTAATCTTACCCCAGATCTACAGATTACCTCACAACTTGGATCCTAATGTTCCCTATAGACTGATTTTAAGGAGTGTTCTTTCAAACACCTTTTTTAAATAAGAAAAATTGATTTGTGAATTCTCTTTTATAATTTGTGAAACCAAGAGAAAGTGAATGACTTAGTAAAGGATACTCTGTATCAGGGAAGTGTGTTACTTGCTCAGTTGGCACTACTCTTTGTGATTCCTTGGACTGCAGCCCACCAGGCTCCTCTGTCCATGGGATTTTCCAGGCAAGGATACTGGAGTGGGTTGCCATTTCCTTCTCCAGGGAATCTTCCTGACCCAGGGATCAAACCTGGGTCTCCTGCACTGCAGGCAGATTCTTTTTTGAGTGAGTTACAGGGGACAGAGTTAAAATGTAAACTTTAAATTGTCTAGTGTTTTTCTTTCTTATTTAAATTTAGCCAAAAAAATCATTAAAAAATCATGTTTGTATGATTTAGACATTTGGCTAAACTGTTTAAATCACCTACTTTTAAAGACTGTATACACATTTAAACGTAATTCTCCTAGACAGATAACAATCAATTTTTAAAAGACATGGAAATTTCAGTCTTCCAAGAACAATTCCAGAACTAAAATATTCTTCTAGAAAATGCTCGTTACAGCTAATGGCAAAATTCATTCATTAAACAAACATGCATTGTGCACAGGTATTGTACCCAATGCTGAGAATATAAATTAAGACACTGTTACTGCCCTTAAAGAGAAATTCCACTTAACAAAGGTACAAATGTCCACAGTCAAGTCATATAATGTGCTAGGTAAGAAAGTGAGAACTCAAAAAGCTCTCAAAAGGTTCAGGTAAACTAAAACAATTTAGGTAAAATTAAATGGCAGTAGAGTCAAATTCATTTACTGATTGGGGGGGGGGGGCGGGGGGAGGCGCGGTGCTGAGGAGAGGGGAAAAAAGGAAATTAAAAAATCTACATGAGTCTAAGTAGGGAGAGACCAGGGTAAACAATAGCAAATGTAAAAGCCAGGAGAACGCAGTTGATTCCAGATTTAGTAACCATGTTCCCAAGAAAGCTAATTTTAGGATGGATTCATAAAAATAAGGTGCAAAGAAAAGGGGTCCAAGTATTTCCAATTGACTTTGCAGCAAGTACCTCTCCGTGTCGCAGGTGTCTTAGTACAAACTAGAGCATGTTAGCAGGACAACGGGAAAGGTGAAGGACCTGAAAACCTATCACTGAAGACTTGTCAGAGAATGATGTTTACCCTGAAAGAAAAGCCAAAGCAGGACATGATTGTTTACAAATATTTAAAGGATCTGTGTGACAGAGCTTGCTAGCTACCCTTTCAACACTCATTTTTTCCTTCATCCTTATCTACAGAGCCCTGATTTTTAGCAGAGCACTTTGATGGTCCCCAGTCTCCCTTGAGGTTAGTGGGCCATGTAACTAAATTCTATTGATAAATCAACAAAAGTGGTGTGGTACTTTCAGAAAATCTCCTTCAAGAGAAGGGGTGTGCCCTGCTGCCTTTCTTCCTGTCCTGCTGTGAGGAGTGTCATCCTGATTACTTGCCATCCAGCAGCTACTTTGGATCACAAGGGCGAAAGTGACAAACTAGGAACAGTGAAGCTGTGGGAAAGGAGTCTGGGTGCCTGACAACTTCATGGCAGTTGTCATTTCAGCCCAGGACTTTCTACTTCTGGATATTTTTACATGAAAAGAAATAAATTTTCATTTTGTTTAAGACACTCTTATTTGGGGTTTCTCTTACATGTAGTTGAACCTTGGGTACCAAAAAAAGGATATTTTCTAAGACTCAGACATCTTTAAAAAATGAAATGATCCGCTTTGTGATGCAGTTACCTATCTCCGTACCTGTTTAAATGGAGGCTGTAAGACAAGCATCAGAAGTGGTAAACATTCCAGGGGGTGAAGAAAAAGTGGGTTACCAGACCTCTAAAATTCCTGTCAGTTCTTAAGATTGTATGATTTCCTCCCAACTTCTCACTTGGGGATGATCAGTGGCTCTAAAAAACAAACAAAAAAACCACAGCTCCTTTCTCCCCTTGAAAACATATTTGGACTATGACCACTAGACTCAGCCCTACACTGAGTAGCACAGTGGTGGGCAGTCTTCTGGCCATGCTGCCTGACTCTATCTTGTAGTTAAATTTATTCCAAGACAGGCACCTCTAAAGTAAAAATAACGGAGAACCAAAGAGCAAATCAATAAACTCTTCAGCAAAACTGTTGTCATAAAGACAATCATGAGCCTGGAAACAATAAATCAGGATCTCTGTGGAGATCTTTCCTGTGTGCCTAGTGTAGTCGATTAATCAAGATGTAGCCCACAATCACCACCCCGATTAGTTTTTTTTTCTTTTATGAAATGAGGGTAACACCCTCATCCCCTTTCCATCTTTCCTCTTCCATTCTGTTCTCCAATTTCTAACAGCTGTAACTTTACTTCATTTCCCTTGTTACATTGTCTTCATATTACTGTTCTGTAATTATCATTACCTGTGCTTTGTCTATTAAGTGATTCTTTAAACATTTATTTCCTTGAAACAGTAATACACACATGGCAGGAGTCCAATTTTGAACAGAACACACAAGAGATAAAGTCTTCCTTTCATCTCAGAGTCCGACATCCCCATCTCTTGAGATAAACAGTTTTCATGCACTCTTGAGAAAGAAGCTGAAGATGCCTGTTATTGTTAAGTTGGCTTAAGTTGAGTCCAGCTCTCTTGTGATGCTGTGGACTGTAGCCCGCCAGGCTCCTCTGTCCATGGGATTTCCCAGGCAAGAACACCAGAGTGTGTTGCCATTTCCTTCTCCAGGGGATCTTCCTGACCCAGGGATTGAACCCACATCTCCTGTGTTATGCATTGCAGGTGGATTCTTTACCGCTGGGCCCTAGGAAAGCGAACATGTAAAGGCAGCTATATATGTACTCGTTAAGTATTTTCTAGACACACTATTTTCTTTTACATTTAGGTCCACAAGCTATTTTGTTTGTTGTTCAGTTGCTAAGTTGTGTCTGACTCTTTGCAACCCCATGGACTGCAGCATGCCAGGCTTCCCTGTGTTTCTCCATTTCCCAGAGTATGCTCAAACCCATGTTCATTGAGTTGGTGCTGCCATCCAACCATCTTGTCCTGTTACCCCTTCTCCTGCCCTCAACCTTTCCCAGCATCAGGGTCTTTTCCAATGAGTTGGCTCTTTGCATCAGGTGGCCAAAGTATTGGAGCTTCAGTATCAGTCCTTCCAATGAATATTCAGAGTTGAGTAGGCACCAAGTATATTCAAATAGCCCAGCATCATTTATTCAAACATCCAATTATTTTTTCCTTATCACTACAGCATCACCTTTGCAAAATTAAAAAGTTCACATAAGCATCTGTCTGGGAACCCTATTCAGTTCCATTGGTCTACTTTCTAACATCTGATAGTATAAATCCCCCAACTTTGTTCCTGTTCCAGATTGTCTTGGCTGTTTTTGATCTTTAGAATTTCCATACACATTTAAGGCTCAGCTTGTCAATTCACTCACACACACAATCTGCTGGGATTCTAGTAGAGATCAGACTAAATCTATATAGATCATTTGGGGAGAACTGGCACCTTTACAATATTAAGTCTTCTGAACCATGAGCACAGGTATCCGTGCTACTAACTCTTATCTATCCAGCTACTAACACTTGGGTCTTCTCTAATTTCTATCAAAACACAATTTCCAGTACAGACTTCTTATACCTCTTTCATTAAAATTTATTCCTAGGTGCAGTGGGCTGGATGGTGCACCAAAGACATTAGGGCCTAATCCTTGGAAACTAAAATGTTTATTTGGAAAAAGCATCTTTGCAGACATGATTAAGGATCTTGAGACAAGGAGATAATTCTGGATTATCCAGGTGGGCCATACATGCCAGCAGTCTCTATGTAACAGCGGCCTGCATGCTAAATCACTTCAGTCACGTCTGACTCTTTGTGGCCCTATAGACTGTAGCCCGCCAGGGTCCTCTGTCCATGCAACTCTCCAGGTAAGATTATTGAAGTCGGTTGTCATTCCCTTCTCCAGGGGATCTTCCCAACCCAGTGATCTAACCTGCATCTCTTTTTGTCTCTTCACTTGCAGGTGGGCTCTTTCCCACTAGCACCACCTAGGAAGCCCCCTATATAACAGACAAGAGGAAAATTCTAGACACACAGAGAGAAGGCAACGTGAAGATGGACACAGAGGTTAGAGTGACTGTGGTTTCAAGCCAAGGAATGCCAAGAGACAACAGAAACTGGAAAAGGCAAGGAACAAATTCTCCCCTCAAGCCCCTTGAGGGAGCTCAGCTGACACCTCAATCTCAGACTTTTCGTTTCTAGAACTGTGAGAGGATGAATTCATTTTAAGCTATCATGCTTGTGGTAATTTGTCACAGCTGCCACTGGAAACTAACATACTAGTTATTCAATATTTTTCGTGCATTCATATATGGTAAAACTTAAAAAATTTAATTTCTTAATTGTTTAGCAGTGGTATATAAAATTAACTTGGTATATAAGTGGTATATAAAATTATACTGACTGTATAAACTTGCTAAATTCATTAATACTAACACTTTATAAATTTTATACAGACTATTGTGCTTTTTTCCATACAACAGGTTGATGTATTTCTTTCTAATCCTTATATTACCTTGCGTTTTTACAGTCACTGGGATGCCAGTACAACAGTGAATTATATCTCTTTAGACGTTTTGAATTTGTAACTAAGAAAATGTAATGTCCATTCCAAGGTTAAAATATAATGTAAATAATATTTAAAAATTTTAATATAGTAAAAAAAAGCAGTCAAACAAAATAATCAACAGCCTTCTAGTTAACAAATCTTAAACCCCTCTAGTGACTCTGCATCCTTTGACATTGTTTATGATCCCTTCTTAATGCTTGTTTCTTCCTTGCTCAGATTCTTTTTTTCTGCCTCTAACCCCTTTTATAGACATTCCTCAAATTTTCTTAGGGCTTTTCTCTGTCTATACTGTCTTTGTTAACTGTTGGGATATCATTTTAAGGCCTATGATTATTCTTCACAACTCTTCTCTTCAGGGGCAAAACAGAAACTTGTTTTTCCTTCTTTTAAATGCCATACTCAAACACCCATTCTTCTCCCCAGAGAAATGCAGTATTCCCTGCTGCACTCAAGGAAATTGTGAATTCGTCCCACTTTAAGGGTTTTAATAAACAGAAGTGAGTTACCGAAGTTCCCAAACCTTCACAATATTTTACTCCTTGATCTACAAACAGAAACTCCTTTCTGAAAAAAAGTGGCTGAAAGGTGTTGGAATGCTGGGGTGTTAGAAAGCTGGCTGGCCAAGCAGCTTCAGAGTGATATTTATCTTTGTGAATTCACTCAGTTTAGGGTCCGGCCTTTGTGTTACAGGACCAGAGATGCTGAATCATGATCATTAGGACTTGTGTATGAAAACCAAAATACCAATGTGCTAATTCACAATGAAAAATATAACTGTCAAGGTAAATGAACGGCTATTCATTTTATTTGGCCAAAATGTTCTCTCCCTGCAGAGAAAATTATATGGGAATTAAAATAACATTTACAACTGTATTTGTTAAGAAAGGAAATAGAATAAAAGGTTTAGTTGTAAGCTTCAAATATTTAATGGAATATCAGGTTTTGATAAGAGAGATGAAACTACCTCTACTATCAGAACCAGACAGGTTTTTGTACCTGCTCAGGAGACTTTCCCCTTTAGACTGGGGACCCTGACAAATATTTACCTCCCAGGCTTTTCTTGGCTCAATTCCTGATTTACATGTTCCTCCTTTAGGGATGTTATTTCTTTCAATGAAGACTGTTTCTGGCCAGAGAGGCTTCTTTCCGGTTTGATCCATTCTGCATTGATCTATAATAGAAATCTTCCAGGACAATTTTAAGTGTTTGACAAATACCTTACTGTGGACCCCAAACACCGATCTGCATACATCTGCGTACTAAATGTTCACAAGAAATCCTCATTTCTACTTACTGGTGAGTCCAAAAAAAAAAAAAAAAAAAACCAACATTTTTTTAAACGAATAAAATCCTAAGTAGCCCCCCCAAGGCCAGGCAGCCTGGCACACAGCAGAAGTCCTCAAATCTGGTGAACGAAAAATGCAGTTTCTATTCCTCCTGCCTAACGCAATTCAGGAAAGCATTACAGAGCAAATCGCCTGTCAGGCTGGAAACCCCGCTAGACTGCAGCTCTGGGCTCACCTCCGCTCGGGGCCTCCGCCCTCTCCAGAGCTCGGCTCTAAGCCTCGACCGCAGGCCAGCGCGCTGAGAAAGCGCCAACTGGGCGAAGATCCCGTCCCAGTTTTTATTTCAACACGGACAACGCCCACTCCCCTAAGTAATGAAACAGAAAAGACGAACAAAAGAAAGGAAAAGGTGAGACAAGGCCGACTGAGGAAAACAGTTTTTAAAAACAAACAAACAAAACACTGTTTGGTGATATACAGTTGCATTGTTCGGTACTGGAAACTCATTTCGGCAGCCTCAGCCTCTCCAGGAAATCAGGCCCCAGTTCTGAGGTGCAGACCACAAAAACTACCGAGACCAGAGGGTTAGGACCGGGCCCAATCCTTCAGCCGCCCGGGCCTCGGATCCACAAGGCCGCCCCGCTCCGCCGCCCGACTCCACCGCGAGCAAGCGCGCTTCTCCACCTCCAAGCAGGCGGTGAAGCCCTGAAACCCGGCGGCCGACCCTCCGCGGCATCTCAAGAGAGCCGCGTTACCGCGACTCCCCCCTCAAAAAAAGATTAAAGGGGCGGGGGCCGCTCCCGGCACTCTGAGGCCTCGGGTCAGCGACGACCCTTTCCTCAGGCCGACCGCGTTCCTTCCGCCCTGAGAGGGCAAAAGAGTCCCGAGGCCTCGCGCGCGCGCCTCCGCCCGCGCTCCACAGCGCCCCCTAGGAAGGAAGCCCGCGAGGCGGCGGCGCCTCTGCGGCGATTTTATTAGCGCTCGGTTGGGGTTGCCCGGCCCGTCGGCGAGCGGGGCTTCCCCGCCCCTCCCCCTCCTCTCCGGCGCATCCCCCCCTCCGCCCTCCCCCGCCCGGCGGCCGGAACCTCCCTGCGGGGCGGAGTGATACCGGCGGCGGCGTAGAGCGCGGCGCGGCCGAGAGGGGCGGCGGGCGGAGGAGGAGGGGAGAGAGGCGGGGCCGGGGCGGGTTGTTGTGAGGCGACTGCGCTACTGCCGGACCGGGGCGGTTATGGCGGCTCCATATTAACACCCTCCTCCTCCTCCTCCTCCTCCGCCGGCGCCGCCGTCTCCTCCTCCTCCTCCTCTCCTCTCCCGCCCGCGCTCGGAAGCCATCTCCCCCTTCTCCCCCTTCTCCCTGACGCCTACCTCTTCCCCCCTCACCTTTCCCCCTCCCCTCTTCTACCATGCCCGGCATGATGGAGAAAGGGCCCGAGTTACTGGGGAAGAACCGATCGGCCAACGGTAGCGCCAAGAGCCCGGCGGGCGGCGGCGGCGGCGGTGCCTCGTCCACGAACGGCGGGCTGCACTTCTCGGAACCCGAGAGCGGCTGCAGCAGCGACGACGAGCACGGTGGTAGCCTCGAACTCCTCCCCGCCGGCCCGCCTGCCCCCCCCGCCCCGTCCCTCTCTCCTCCCCTCCCCCAGCCCCCTCCCCTCGCCGCGCTCCCGCCCGCCCTCCCCCTCGGAGCCCGGGCGCTGCGGTAGCCTCGAACTCCCGGTGCAGTGCAGCAGCACCCCCCGCCGCACCCCCGCGACCCCCGTCCCTCCGCCCTCCACCAATCCTCCGCCCTCGCCCGCACCCCCCCGCCCCACCGCACCTCCAGCTCCCCGCCCCCATCCGCTGCCATCTCCCGGAGTGCCCGGAGTTAATATCTTCCCATCCACCCGCCGCTTCTTTTCCTCCCCTTCTGCAATTTTCATATTTTATTAAGTATCTCTTTCTTTCTCTTTTTTTTTTCTTTTTTTCCCCTCCCCGTCTTTCTCTCTTTTTCTTTCTTTTTTTTCCCCCCTTCTTGACATTGCTTTGCAGATGTTGGGATGAGAGTCGGAGCTGAATATCAAGCTCGGATCCCCGAATTTGATCCAGGTAAATCTGTTTGCTTAAGCAAAATCCTGTCTTCTTCCTCCCGCCCCCCCCCCCTCCAAATCTCCTTTTCTGGGACTGGTTTAGGGTGGAAAGGGGTAGAGGGCGGACGGGCGGGGTTGGGGTCCGGGTGTGCGGTTGGGAGGAGACGCGGGGCTGGGATAGGCAGGCATCTCTGGCGGGAGGCTGTCATGTCACGCTTGGCAGGGCTGTGACACAGGGCGTGTGGGCAGATGCGTGCCTTGCAAGGTTAACATGGTTCCCCTGGAGGCCACTTGCCCGCTGGTGGCATTCACCTTTCCACCCGCCTTGATTCCGGAGTGAGCAGAGGGAGACGGCCCTCGGCGGAATTGAGGGGTCGGAGGCCGGGGGTGGAGCGGCTGCGGGCCCCAGAGCTGGAGGAGAGGGTGTGCGGGCTGTGCGTGGTAGAACCGTGCAGATGTCAGTGGCTACCCGACCCAGCCCCCGGGAGCCCAGGGCCGCGCTCCGCCCTGGCGGCGATCCCCGGCGGCTGTCACCGGCCGAAGCCGAGGGCGAGCCCTGCCTGACCCGCGCTCACACACACGGGATTTTCTTTCTTTTCTTTTCTTTTTTTCTCTCTCTTTTTTGGCTAGGTGGTGTAGCTTTGGTGGCGACCGCTTTGCGGAGTAGGAGCCGCGGAGCGAAAGGGATTGGGGGAAGGGGGTGGGGAGAAGCCAGAGGCACACCTCGCTCCAGAGCCAGCCCCGGGGAAGTGAGACCACAGGACAAGTGACCGCAGCTGCCAAGGAGACATTTTCTCCCCAAGCAGCCAGGTTCCAGCGTCCTCTGCCAGCCCGGCTTGCGGGCTCCCTGTCTACTTTTCTCCAAACAGGCTCCCTGGCGGTCACGGGATCTCAGCCTGGACGGGGATTGGGCGAGAGTTCCGCATATGGAGGCGCCCTTGTTGGAGCCTCTCGGAGTGGAGTGTGTCTCCTCCTCCCCACCCCATCCCAGACCCTCTTCAGTTCAGGCTTTGGGCAGACTTGGAAGGGTTTTATCCCCCAACCCCCCACCCCTTGCACTTGGTCAGTTCCTTGCCCATTGCCCAGTTATAGTAATGTCGTGTCTGTGTCGAACTCTTGAATTCTGTATTAGATATTAATGGGGCTTGTATTTTCTTAGGGAAGATAGCATGTTTCTTTGCTTGTGGTTTATCCATGGGTATTTTCATTCTTCTGCCCATTGCTGCGATGCAAAGTGATATTTACCAACCGTTTAAAGATGTTTAGGGTTTAGGCAGCTCTTCTAGTCCTAAAGGAAAAGGTAAAATAATGAGAGGGTAAAATAGGATTGTCAGTGCAGGCTATTTTTCAGTAGGTAAAAACAATGATACAGGAGTGCTTACTAGGTCAGAGTTGCCTTCTAAATGACATGACTCTTAATAAATTTTATTCAAAAGCTATCAGTGTGTGTGCTGGAGGGCTTCAAATAATTTTAAATGTTGTGAAACAAATTTTATTAATGTAGCTAGTAGGTGAATAGCGCTTCCACATGACTGTGCTGCCTTGGATTTCAGCTTAACATTTGGAAGCTTACTCTGGCTTAAGACAGACTGAATTAATCACTCAGGTCTTGACCCTCCATAAGCCTCAGTTTCCCTAGCTGTAAAATGGAAATAAAAATAGGGAATTCTTGCTAAGGTTATATGAGTGAGCAAATGGAAGTACTCTTTGGAGGTTAAATTTAAATTACCATTATTAAATTATCATTCCTCGTAATGGTGAGGAATGATTCTGCATATCTTTATATCTTTCTGATTTGGGGCTTCCCTTGGCTTACCGCTTTTTTAGGAATTGATAAACTTATTTCCCAGTTAGAACTCAGCAGCATAATAAACATGGCTTATTGTCCCATTAGGTAGGTTTGTATTTCATAAACAACAAATAGACACAAGTTGATGAGGGGTCTTGTGTTAAAGAGCTGGACTTCATGCTGAAACAGATGTGTGCATGCCATGACCTGTCCCCTGTAGCAATTTTGGGAACAGATTTCAAGCAAAGGAATACTAGAGCCAATTTTAAAGTTAGAAAAATAGCTCATTTAATGTGCAGAGTACTTTTTATGTGGTTTCACATGGCCACTATTTCTATTACCCAATTTCCTTGATCATCATATTTTTGCATATTTTGCCTAAGTAGAATATTTGAGGGGAAAATCACAAATATTGCAATTTCTAAAGTTACATTTTCACTAAGTTTACTCAGACTCAGTGATCTTTTTTATTAGAATAAGGACAGATGTCATATTCTTCAAATTCATCTGCAGACATGCCTCAGAGATGTGAGTTTGATTCTAGACTACTGCAATAAAGCAAATGTCACAATAAAGCAAGTTACATGAATTTTTTGTTTTCCCAGTGCATATAGACGTGTACAATGGCATTAGGTCCAGAAATGCAATGTACATGCCTTAATTAAGAAATGCATTATTGCTAAAATATGCTAGCCATCACGTGAGCTTCCAGGGAGTTGTAGTTTTTTTTGCAGTAGTAGCATCCAGGATCACAGATCATCATAACACTATAATAATAATGAAAAAGTTTGAAATATTGCAAGAATTCCCAAAATGTGACAGACAAGAAATGAGCAAATGCTATTGGAAAATAGTGCTGATAAACTTGATTGACACAGGCTTGCTGTAAACCTTCAATTTGTTAAAAAAAATTCACAATAGCTCTGGAGCACAATAAAATGATGTATGTTTTTATTCATTTTATCCTCAATAGTCTGCAGAATATTGAACCCAAGGGCACAACTAAAACCAGTTATCTAAACTTAGGTGGGCTTTTCTGTAGTTATAGGCAAATTTTGTCAAGCAAATGTAGACTATCATTATTAGACACTTTTTACAAGGCAATTTTGAGTCTCTGTGCTGTTCAACATAGTACACTGCTCTACCTTATTCTAAGTGTTTGTGCTGTTGTGTGAAGTTTTTACTCCATATCAATTCAATACCATTGGGTCATAACGTCACATATTTCTTTGGAAAAGAAGAAAAAAGAAAAATTTATTAATTAATGGTAGAAGTTGAGAAATGGTCAGCTCCTCTCCTTTTCTCTTTTACATACTATTGTCTTTAGTCTTATAAACCACTCAATCTGTCTTCATGATTGTTCACCCATAGCCATCCAAGTCATTTGGAAGAAAAATTTCTTAGATACCAAGATTAGTATGATCAGAATATAGGAAAATTAAAAGAGGATTTTTTTCTTGGAGGATATTTTTACTGGAGGAGATGATAGTGGTGATGATAGAAATTAAGCACAGAAAGAATTACTAAAATGAGTGTTTTAGAAAACTTGAGTGAACTGAGACTTAAATTGGAATTCCTGGTGTTAGAGGTTAGAAACAGTTTATGTTAGCTAACAGACCATTGCTAACTGCCTTTATAAAAATTTACTAAGCAGACTTTTTATTCTTTTTTTTTTTCTTTGTGACTCTTTTCCTTTTGATTATTTGCTAGGCTGTCCCAACTTTTCTTTAGTGCTTTCTGACTATACTTACATCATGAGGAGCAGTTTTGTGTGGTGATTAAGAGTCTTACCTCGTATCATATGCCTTTTAGCCACTATGGCATTGTGACCTTGGATGAACGGAATGTGTCCAGGCCTTAGCTTTCTTATTTGTGAAAGGAAGATAATGATAACTACATGATAAGGTTAAGTAAAAATTAGTGTGTATCACCAAGTTGATGGACATGGATTTGAGTGGGATTTGGTGATGGACAGGTAAGCCTGGCGTGCTGCAGTCCATGGGGTCACAAAGAGCCGGACCCAACTGAGCTGAACTGAGTGTATATAAGGCAGTGGCCTTCAAAATATTTTGTTGCATACTCAAAGGAAATTTGAAAAACAGATTCACATATTTTTAAGTTGACATCTGTTATTTGTCATTGAGTTTATCAGTTGAAAGATAGAATTTCCAGTGTATTGAAAGTGTTAACACTTTGAAATAGAGTTGTTATAAACTTACTTTGAACACATCCAATTAAATGTAAATACTATAGTAATGTGGTAGGATCTATTTTATAAAATGTATAAATTTTTGTAATTTCCATGCATTTTCCTCACAGAATTTTATAAAACATTTTCGTTCTTAAAAGTGTTTTATTGATCACCTGTCCAGTTTCTGTACTATCATGTACTCTTGTGAACATAAGGTTCTAAATGTTTAATTCTTCTGTCTGGAGTTATTACAATCATGCATAATTAAGTAAGATTGTAATAGTCATGGTACCTTGAGTAAAGGAGAGTTTTACTGATATTTTGTTGGGCATCATGGTGGTTTTTAAATTTTAGGCAATGTACTCTTGTAAGATTTGGGTTGTGTGAGAGACCTGCCTTTTTTTTCTTTTTCTCTTTTGAGTGAGGGAAGGACATTTGTGAAGAAAAAGGTCAGAAGTAGCTTAAGTGTATAGCTTAGACTGAAGGTGACTTCTCAGACAGGTTGTCTTGGAAAAGAAAACAGGGAAGTTGATGTTCTGAAAATTAGTTCTCAGAAAAGATTCTTGATTGTGTACCCCTTGGAAAGTTGTTGTTTACCTCAGTTTGAAATTGATGAATTAAGTATATATAGTTCAGAGCCTAGTTTATAAACAGAGTTAAAAAAATTTGGAGTGTCTTATTGATCTTAGTATTTAAGTTCTTTATATGGAACTTATAAAGTTCCATGATTTCCATCAAAATCCTTAGTTTGACTGTCTTAAAGGAAATCTGAAAAGAAATAGATTTATATTTTTGTACTTTCTTTGAAACTTGCTATTGGTATAGAAATCCTAATCAGAATGTCTTTTGTTGTTGGTTTTCCCCAAATTGGTCTCACACATGTACTTTACCTACTGTAGTTAGCGGCTCTGAAAGACTTCAGGAGGATTGAACTTCTTTGGTTATTCAGTCACTCAGTCGTGGCAACCCCATGGACTGCAGCACTCCATACTTCCCTGTCCAACACCAACTCCTGGAGCTTACTCAGACTCATGTCCATAGAGTCGGTGATGCCATCCAACCATCTCATCCTCTGTCGTCCCCTTCTCTTCCTGCCTTCAGTCTTTCCCAGCCTCAGGGTCTTTTCCAGTGAGTCAGTTACTCGAATCAGGTGGCCAAAGTATTGGACTTTCAGCTTCAGCATTAGTCCTTACAATGACTATTCAGGACTGATTTCCTTTAGGATGGACTGGTTGGATCTCCTTGGCGTCCAAGGGACTCTCAAGAGTCTTATCCCAACACCACAGTTCAAAAACATCAATTCTTCTGTGCTCAGCTTTCTTTATAATCCAACTCTCACATCCACCCATGACTACTGGAAAAACTATAACTTTGACTAGGTGGACCTTTGTTGGCCCTTGAGGTATAATCATAAACATTTTTACAGGTAAAAGCAAAGTAAGCGTTTGGTTTATGTCCTTTAAGTATTTTGGTTTACTTCAACTTTTATGATGGAAAGGGTAAAGCTTTACTGAATGCAAGTCATCCTGAGAGGTAAATTGTTTTTAATCATGCAAGTTACTTTCTGTTACTCTTTATAGGAGAGGAATCAGGCTGAGTTGTCCGTAAAACAAAATAAGTCATTTTAGCTATTTAGTCTCATGTTCAAAGGGTTGGTAAGCGAGGTCATCAGCTGTTTGAGTTAGAGCCCCATGAGATTTATTCATGTATATTTTTGATTGATAAGAAGAAGCCTTTCCAGTGTAGACTAAGAATGGAACTTAAAGAACTGTCTTCAGTAAGTATATAGTAGTAATGACAATAAGTCTTAGGTAGTGCCTATCATATGCCAAGTCCTTTACACATATGAATTCACTTCATTTTTTAACTACTTTGTGAAGAAGGTGCTCTTATTATCCCTATTTTTAAAGATAGGTTAAACTGAGGCACAGACAGTTAAATAAATTTGTTCAAGGTGTCAAAGCTAGGAAGTGGCAGAGCTGAGATTCACACCTGGAGTTTGTCTCTATAGTGATTACTCTGTTAACCATTGTGCTAAAATATCTCTGGTTTCCTATAGACGTCAGTCATCTTTTGGTCCTACCTGGACACATATATGATTGCAGATGGTGGCGTCCAGTTCAAGAGCTAGGGCAAAAACATTATGAAATACCTAAGTAACCGTTCTCTGCCACGAGACGCGATTGCTACACACACGCACACACACTCTACCACCAGATGTGATTGCTACACACGCACGCACACACCGTACACCCACATTAGAAGAGATGTTAGTCCCCACAGTTTGGATGCCAGTTTCTGTCAAAAGGATCTGGCTCTTAATTACAGTGATAAGAATTTATGAGGAAACTTAACTGTTCTTCATGAGCAAGAGTACAAAAAATAGTTTATATCAGTTTAAGAAGAGACATTTAATGAAAATATTTTAATTCAAGCTTTTTGTAATAAAAGGATCAGATGCAAGGAAATATGTCTAAATATTAAGCATGTATGCTGGTTAGACTCAAGACTTAATGGAAACCTTTGTTGCATTCTATATTCTATTAAGTGGTATTTAAATTAGCATCACAATCTATTGTGAAAAAGAATCAGTCTCATATTAAAGGATTGAAGTTTAGGATACTCACTAGAAATAGCAGTAAGCATTAGTTGCTCATTTGTGTCCAACTCTTTGCAACCCCATGGACTGTAGTCTGCCAGGCTCCTCTGTCCATGGGATTCTCTAGGCAAGAATACTGAAATGGGTTGTCATTCCCTTCTCCAGGGGATCTTCCCAACCCAGAGATCAAACCCAGGTCTCCTGCATTGCAGGCAGATTCTTGACCCACGGAGCCACCAGGGAATCCCAGAAATAGCAATGCTGCTGCTGCTGCTAAGTCGCTTCAGTCGTGTTCGACTCTGTGTGACCCCATAGACGGCAGCCCACCAGGCTCCCCCGTCCCTGGGATTCTCCAGGCAAGAACACTGGAGTGGGTTGCCATTTCCTTCTCCAATGCATGAAAGTGAAAAGTGAAAGTGAAGTCACTCAGTCGTGTCCGACTCTTCCTGACCCCATAGACTGCAGCCTACCAGGCTCCTCCATCCATGGTATTTTCCAGACGAGTACTGGAGTGGGTTGCCATTGCCTTCACCGAGAAATAGCAATAAAGATTTTATTAAATAAAGACTTCTGACCAACTTAGATAAAGTTGTCTATTTCTGAGTGGTTTAACTATTCTGCTTTTGTGTTTTTGTTTTATGTGGTTAAAATTAAATATATATCTTAATATTGGAGTTTTTAAAAGATAGCTTAAAATTTATTTTCATTGTATATAAATTTTAGATAATATCCTTCAAACTTGATTTTCTTAAATTCTTAATTCCTGTTTTCATCCTTTCATTAAAGATACTTAGGACAAAATGCAGTAGGTTTTCTTTTAGGTTTATATTTTAATTATGATTTTTTTTAATACTTTTACAGTATTCTTTTTTCTCCATCCCTAATTTTTCTTTATAGTAAACATAGATAACAATTTTTAGCTTCAGTAAAGAACTACTGAATGATATTAAATTATTGCTTGATAGGTGAAGTCTCTAGTTGGGAGTATAGTAATAGTTATATTTACCCTTGGAAATGAATGGTTTTTATTCTGAATTTATTATTTATAACTTCATAAATGATTACAGTTTAACTTCAGATTTCTATTAATGTTTTCTGTGAGTAATTTTGAAATTCTAGTCATTAATTACTGGTGGCTATCAACAGCTCATATTCTTTAATTAACTTGAATGCACCAAAGAATTAGGAAGAAGCCAGAAAAAGACCACCAAGTGTTTAAAGACAGAACCTGCTGGCATGGACTTGGCTCGGGGATAACTCTGTCAGGCCTTTTGTTCATTCTGTCTCATCTTAATTTATGTGCAGTTTCAATAGTGTTTGATTTTCCTGACTCTTTAGATTATAACAAATAAATTATAAACAGCAGTAGTGTGCTTCTGGGTTAGGTAGAGGTAGTCTCTCAGATTACATTAAGAAGAAATAGCAAACTTTACATGTTTGACTTTGTTTTTCCCTTGCACAGAGTACAAATGTTTGTAGATATAAGAAGTAATTAAATTAACTCTAAAAAGGAGTAACTGGCAGACTCCTAGCAAGGGAGTAAGATTAAATAAAAAGCAGATACAAGTGTTTAGAAATTATAATGATCTCAGTCCGTTTGGATATGGGGCAAAACAATTATCACCTGAGGTATGTGCTTTTAAGTCAAGAGTTTTTAATAACTCCTAAGTAAGATGCAGGCTTCTCTGGAATTTTTAATAATTCCTAAGTAGGAATTATTATTTAGGCTTCTCTGGTGGCTCAGTGGTAAAGAAGCCTGCAAATGTAGGAGATGTGGATTTGATCCCTGGGTTGGGAAGATCTCCTGAAGAAGGAAATGGCAACCCACTCCGGTATTCTTGCCTGGAGAATCCCATGGACAGAGGAGCCTGGTGGGCTACAGTCCATGGGGTCACGAAAGAGTTGGACTTGATGTAACAACTAAACAACAAGTAACATATAGAAGATTAAATCAGATTTATTACCTGTCGAGAAATAGGGCTATAAAATATATGTTATAATAAAGTCTTTTTTTTTTAATTTAAAGAGGGTAAGCTTCAGTGTTTCTAAAATTTTGTTCATATCCACAAATGATATATTTACTAAGTGTAAATCTGTTTTTATTCTTTGTTTTTCTGTACTTTGTTTCTTTGTCGTCTTTTGCAGGTACTGTACTAAAATAGAAATAAAGCTTATTTTGCTTATACTTATTTTGAATGTGAATAAAGTTCATCATATTCAAAATAATTTTTCCCCCAGGTGCTACAAAGTACACAGATAAAGACAATGGAGGAATGCTTGTGTGGTCTCCATATCATAGTATCCCAGATGCCAAATGTAAGTTTTTTGAAACTGAATGTCTATGTAAGTAGGGAATCAATCAACCAATTCAGAATGCAACTTATATTTGTTTTTGGATCTCTTAGATCTCATAAGAAATAGTTTGTCTTTGTTTTATTTTGTTTTTTTGATGGAGCTTGCTATGTTAGAATGTTTTTGCTTTTGAAAGATAGTGGGTTGATCATTCCAATTTGTGTCAGGCCCAGGAAGACTGAAAAAACCTAGGATCTGATGGCATTGCTGCTTAAATCCTGAAGCAGGGGAGGGAGTTACAATGTAGACATCTGCACAGGCTATTCCTCAGTATATGAAGCTGTAAAGAAATGCCTTCAAACTTCCAAGAGCCCACTATCATTACCATTTTAAAGAGGAAAGGGGAAAGAACTGACTTCAGCAGCCATCAATCAGGTCATCTTTGTGCTCTCCATTTCTGGACGGAGACCTTCTGGATCACTGACCATGCACTTCTTGAATCATGGTGTGGCTTTAGACTTCAATGTGATGTAGCGGACCTGATCCTTTGCGGCACATCAGATATAGGAAACGTGCAGGTAACAAAACTAAGATCCCCACCCCTCCACTCAATTATCATTTGATTTATTAAAACAAAAACCACTGAACAGCTATTTTAGCAGCTGTAAAATAAGTTTGTCTTTTTAAAATATTTACCAAATCTCAAAAGATGTCCCATGCTGGTTTATTTAGTCCCATGAAAATTAGCAGTGTCCTATAAATCATGTGCACAGTATGTCATACTTATTAATGCAGTAAGAGAACTAAAAATTGAAAACTTATTTTGCATACCTGATAATTCTTCCTGTTTACAAGCTTCAGAATACCAGCAAAAAGTCTAGCTGGTAATCTAGGAATTAATGCCCTTGAGGTATTTTTAACTGAAAACACTAAATTGTATATTTTGTGTACTGAGGAACCTGAAAGAGATTGTCAGATTTTTTCAGTTTAGTCTTTCTTATAGGCAGATGCTTTCATTCATAAACTGAGCATCAGAGTGTCGTTGGCTTTTGCCTTTTTAGCACTATTTTATATAATGGTGTATTTCTTAGCAAAGTGGAAAACAAAATTCAGACAGCCAACATGTCCTGGCAGTGGTGCGTCCACCTGGAATATCCCAGTGAAGATCTAGGGCAGTGATTTTCATCCCTGGCTGTGCTTTGGACTTGCTTAGGGGAACTTTAAAAAAAATTTCTATTGATGTCTGGCCTCTACCTCAAACTAATTAAATCAGAAAGTTTAGGGGGTGGAGCCAGGACTTGCTATTTTAGAGCTCCTCTGCTGATCCTAAATTCATAGCCAAGGTTGAGAACCACAGGTTGATTGGTTTTATTTAACCTCCTGTTTATAGGACATTTTTGTGAATCAGCATGCATGTAGACCTGTCATATGTTTAAATACTATGAGTTCTAAATAGAAGATAGTATTTGGATTTTCTCCAAAGCTTGAAATCTTAGGGAGATACAGTAACACCCATAAAAATCAGTTGTTAATCTAACAGCATTATTGTTACAGTAGCATATTTATATATTAAACTGTACTGTACTATTAACATCAGCAAACTCTTAGAAAGTACTTAAAATGGGCCAGATGCTGCTTCAAGCACTTAACATATTATTAGTTCATTTAATCCTAGGAGGAATAGTACTGAAAACAGTATTTTTTATCACTATTTATAGTGAAGAAACTAAGGTACAAAAAGGTCAAGTTAATTGCTTAAAGTCCAAAAACAAGTGATAGAGCTGGGAGTCAAGTCTTGGTAGACTAGCTAGCTGTTCTCGGATCAGAATTCTTAACCGCTGCTTCTCAAAAATGTGCTTAAAGAATTTATTTATTTATATTGTATAGGATTAAGAAAGACTGCATAAAAATGAGTCCTAAATGTGAAATGCAGATTTCTCAGCAATAAGGCCTTGAAATAGCCTGTATATATATATGTCATCATAGAAGCTGTGCTTATTTAAACAACTATTTGCATGATTATAATAATTAAGAATGAAAGAAAATGGAATATATAGGTACCTTTTGTATAGCTAGCAGGAGGAGCTGAAGAAAATTTTAGGCATACTGAAGCATGTTTAAATTGTTACTATACTGACAAAACTGTAGATAAACCATCCTTTATACAGTAATCAAATATGGGAAGGTAAAAGCTTTGGGAAAACTCTAAACATGAGATGAGGTCTTAAATAGCTAAGTCTCGTTAAATAAATATTGCAATAGAAGCTACCTACCTAATATTTTACACTATAATTAGGCTCTGTTGGCTGACCACAGGTTGGTCTTTTTATAATACAAAAATAATTAGTCATGTCAGTGAATTTAATAAGTATATGCTGTATGGTCGTGGAGATAAGGCATACTAAGTAAAATTTTAAACCAAGTGAGCTTCTGATCTGTACGTAGAAGTGAAAGTCTTTTTTATAATGTCTTGTGGAAAATGACTTTGGCTTTTTTTTATCCCTAGAGTATAATTATTTTTAAATTTCGCTTTGTTAAAAAGCAAAGTCAAAAAAAAAAAAAAAAGCAAAGTCAACCTGATGAAGTAAATGAAAATAATTAATTATATAACACTGTTTTGTTACAGTGGATGAATATATTGCAATTGCAAAGGAGAAACATGGCTACAATGTGGAACAGGTATGTAGAGAAACATTTTAATATTAAGGTTTGCCTCAGTAATTATCAAATCCAAAGAACATCTCATGATACTTTCTGTCTTAAGAAAGTGCTTAAGTTTGACAACTTTATGAAAGTGAAAGTGTTAGTTGCTCAGTCGTGTCAGACTTTTTGCGACCCCATGGACTGTAGCCCATCAGGCTTCTCTGTGGGAATTCTCCAGGCAAGAGTGGGTTGCTATCTCCTTCTGTCGGGGATCTTCCCAACCCAGGGATCGAATGCATGTCTTCCAAATTGCGGGCAGTTTCTTTACTCTTTGAGCTACCTGGGAGGTTGTAGCAAAGTCTGACCTTTCATTGTTAAAGATTTTGCTTTTATAAACATTGTTTATCTCAAGGGCTTGAACATTTGTCTCTCAATACCTCTGTGGGGTTTTTGGGGGGTTTTTTTTGAGTTCTTAAAGATCTGAAAGCCTTAAGGATTACTCTAGCAAATACTTACCAAAAGGGAAAATTTTTTTAAGTAGAGGTAATTCTCTGACTTTTTAACCTAAAAGACCTAGAAACTAAACTTTTTATTTAAAGAAATATTTAAGATTTTTAAATTTTGAAGGAAATAATTGACAAAGGACTTTAAAAAAAAATAGATAACTTTAAAAGGAGGTATATGTGGTCTGAGACTTCCCCAGGTGGTGCAGGGCGCCTGCCAGTGCAAGAGACAAAGGTTCGATCCCTGGGTCAGGAAGATCCCCTCGAGGAGGAAATGGCAACCCACTCCAGTATTCCTGCCTGGAGAATTCCACGGACAGAGGAGCCTGAGAGGCTATAGTCTGAGGCGTCACAAACAGGACTGAGCAACTAAGCATACACACACGCATATATGACATATGGTCCATTATCCCTAGTAAAATGGGAATGTAGAACATGGAAAGTGAAAGTAAAATAGACATTCTTAAATTTCATTTCAACTAAGTATAAAATCAACCTCTGTCAGAATTAACAGTAAAATAAGTGAACTTTCTGTTACCTGGATTATTAAGAGCTAATTTTATAGTTAGTAACATGGTTAAATTATAGAAAATCATTTTGGTGAGATTGAGATGTTAATCTTTATAGTTAACTTTTCTGTGGGTTTTGAAAACTTTGATTATGTATTTTGTTTTTAAGCCTTGACTTTTACTATTTGATAAGGTTAATTCTTTGAAATGTGACTCTATATATGCTCATTTTCATGTTCATTTTCAAGAAGTATTACCAGAGTATTACCAAAGTGAGAAATTAATGCTATTTAAAAAGTTGCTATCTCTCCTCTTAAAAAAATAAATCTTTATCCCCTAAATGATACTCAGGCAGTCAGTCAGTCAGTTCAGTTGCTCAGTCGCGTCCGACTTTTTGCGACCCCGTGAACCGCAGCACAACAGGCCTCCCTGTCCATTACCAGCTCCCAGAGTCCACCCAAACCCATGTCCATCAAGTTGGTGATGCCGTCCAACTATCTCATCCTCTGTCGTCCCCTTCTCCTCCTGCCCTCAATGTTTTCCAGCATCAGGGTCTTTTCCAGTGAGTCAGCTGGCCAAAGTATCAGTACCTTACAGTAAAGATAAAGGTGTACCTCTTAAAATAGAAGGGAAAGTTGTTGAATTGTCAGAAATTATCCATTTCAGGTTTTCCTATGATTTGGTAATAAAGTCGTTGAAATTATTAATATGCCTTTAAAGTAATTCTTTGTGTCCATTATGATAATAAAGAACTTTAGAAATATACGTGGTAAAATAGTGTTAAAGTTGCTTACTTCTTAGAAGTGTTTAGCCCAGAATACTTCTAACAGGCTAAAACATAAATATTTCTCTACTGAGTCTTGTCTGAGCACTTCTAGTTTTATGTTATAATTGATAGTTTCATTCAAGTATTGACTTACAGGTTATTTTTCCTTTTAGCATATTTTTCCCTACACTTGACAAATGAATAAATGTGAGTGAAAGTCTTGATATGAGCCTACAGACCTGCTTTAGTAATTATAGCTACTCTCCTCAGCTCACTTTTTCCTAGATTCTACAGCAGATGTGGTATGTAAGAACATTTACTATTCTGAGGCCCTGATTTGAAAGCAAGAAATGAACTCTGTTACCTGGGTACCCTGATTAAAAGCCCCAAACTGAATGTATCTTCAGTTGAAGTCATAGGCTTAAGACTTTAACCTGATTTGTGTTGAACTCTCTCAAGTGTGATGGAACATAAGTCCATTAAAACCAAAGGGGAATGATTTCTCTTCAAAGGCACTTGGCATGTTGTTCTGGCATAAACATAACATTGAGAAGTCCCTTGCTGATCTCCCTAATTTCACTCCCTTTCCGGATGAGTGGACAGTGGAAGATAAAGTCCTATTTGAACAAGCCTTTAGTTTTCATGGGAAGAGCTTTCACAGGATTCAGCAAATGGTATGGTAATTTTGCTTTTACTGTGGTTCATACCTGAGTGATACCTAATTCTGTTGTTAAACACTTCCTAATTATTAAATACAAAAAAGTTTTCCAATCTAATTGTTAAAAATATTTTGAAATAGAAATATTTGCTTATAGTCTTATTTCTACAACTACTCTTAATACGTGATCATTATGTTCCATTTCATTGTAATAAATTACAATTATGGTAAGTATATATTTAATAGACTTACTAAATAAGTTTATCATTTCAGGAAAAGTCATATAATTTCAGTTTTATTAAATGTTTCATTTTTAACAGGATTTTATTTTCAAATTTATATTCCTTTGGATATGAAAACTGTTGATAGTTAGAAATTCTGTATCATTCAATGTTGTTCAGGGTCTGTTCCTTTTTTTTTTTGAAAGAAAAACTGCTCTTTATTTCTAGTTCTTAAATTTTTTGTGTTTCTAGTCAAAATTGTATAACTCTGAGAAGTTGCTGCATTAAACTCTTTTAATTTGAATTTTGGAAATTAGAAATGTTTGCAGATATATCTAAGTGTCTTCCATAATCAAAAAGAACATTTTTAATTGGAAGAGTATGTCCAAGTTTGTCAATATGACAAAGTAGTGCATGATCATTAGTCCTTCTAATATCCAAGTCTGTTTGTATTATTTATCATCTTAAAGCCTGGATTTAAAACAAAATGATATTGAATCACTTTTCTTTAAAACATTATGCTAAGCAACAGAAGCCAAACATAAAAGGCCACATATTGTATGATTCCACTTACATGAGATATCCAGAATAGGCAAATCTGTAGAGACAGAAAGTAGATTAGTCATTGCCAGGGTCTGGGTTAAAGGGAGAGTAGGGAGTGACTGTTAATAAGTTTAAGGTTTCTGAAAAAAAAAAAAGTTTAAGGTTTCTTTTTGAGGTTACAAAAATGTCTGAAATTAAATAGTGATAGTTGCACAACTTAGTGGGTAAGCTAAAAACCTCTGAATTGTACACTTTAAATTGGTGAACTTTATGATATATGAATTATAAATCAGTTTATAAAAATCCAGTTTACAGAGCGGGTGGAAAGAACAGAGTAACTCTCTAAGAAAACACATGTGGACTATTAACCATTTTGCTGTGGACTTCTGGGGCCGTTCTCATCATATTAGTTTGCGACATCCTTCTCTTCCTTTCTCTGCTCAGAATAAACAGGAATATTTATTTACAAATATCAGTGACATAGGTATGGTGGGATTCTATGACTGTTGTTGCACTTTTTAACTCTATAATTCATAAAGGTACCTGGGAAAATTTTGTTGGTCTATGCTTTTGTTTGCTAAGTATCAAAGAATAATATCAGAAATATTATTCTGTTAATCAGAGTTTTTGAAAAAACTTGCTGATATTAACATGATTTTTTTTTCAAGCTTCCAGATAAGACAATTGCTAGCCTTGTGAAATATTACTATTCCTGGAAAAAAACTCGATCTAGGACAAGCTTAATGGATCGCCAGGCTCGTAAACTAGCCAATAGACATAATCAGGGTGACAGGTAGGTTGGATGCCTTTATATAGTTACAGGTATTGCTTATATTTCCTAAGGTAGAATAGTGATCACAATTGTAAATGCTTCTTATCCTTATATTCCTGTTTCTGCTCTGACAGGAAGAACTGAGTGATCAGAAATTTTCATAGTAAGAACTTTCTTCAACTCTTTAACTGTTAATCACAGTCAGCAAACCTTTCTACTGAGTTATATTTGAATTGTTTTTAACTAATCACAAATGTTTCCCTTTAGTATTGATGAATTCAGTACATATATTTAGACTATATATGAAAAATATATTCAGGACTTCCCTGGTGGTCCAGTGGTTAAGTCTCCGTGCTTCCACTGCAGGGAGCATGATTTGATCCATGGTTGGGGAACTAAGATCCCATATGCCAAGCTGTGCAGTAAAAAAGTAAGGGGAAAAAAAAAAGAAATATATTCTCTGGAAGATGGTCTTTCCACAGTTATCTGAATAACTGAAGTCCACATTATTGTAGCTGTGTCTTTGTGATAGTATAAAAGATAGTTTGCTTTCTGGTTTTTGTCTGTCTTTATCCTCCAATTGGAGAACTGAATAAATATTAGATCAAATTAATATGTATGTTCTTTCTCCCAAATGATATTTCTTTCTAAATATCTTTCCTATTAAGTCTCTGTTTTTTAGCTGGAAATGTTAGCTTAAATGATTCTATATACCTAAAAGGATAAATGTTTCTAAACACTAGAGGAATCTAAATTATGAAAGCTTGTCTTCCTAAGGATAACTCCTGGGGAATATTTAGTAAAATTACTAGGTAGGTATATTGCAGTTTGATAAGAACACTGGAATAGAATAAAAAGAAGTGAGTTAAATGTATTAATCTTTGTTTCTTTTCAGTGATGATGACGTGGAAGAAACACACCCAGTGGATGGAAACGATAGTGATTATGATCCCAAAAAAGAAGCCAAGAAAGAGGTAATGATGATCATTAGAGTGCTTGTAATTGTTGTACAAATTCACTCGAAAAAAATGAGCAGTACTTCATATTAAGAAAAGCATTTTTATATAATGGATTAGAAGGTAGTAAATTTCAATGTTAATTGAAGTTTTTTGGAAAAGCAAAAACATCAAGAACTCCAATTAGCCAGTAGTTTAAGTAATTTGGGGATTATCTCATCCATTCAGAGGTATAAAAGCCCTCCTATGATGCCTGTTTTTTTGTTTTTTTTTTTGGCCACTCTGCCTGACTTGTAGGATCTCAGTTCCCTGACCGGGGATTGGACCTGGGCCACAGCGGTGAGAACTGGGAACCCTAACCACTGAGCCCCCAGGAAACAACCCACAACACCTGTTCTTTAATCCATAGAAGAGAAGTAAAATCATTCTCAGACAATATTAAGTGTAGAATATCTTTTTGGAGAATATTTAGTTTATTCCATGTTATAACAAATTGGAAATTAGTGCCAGGTACACTGACAGCAGTGAGAATCGAGAGCTGCCTCAGAGGAAGAGATGGAAGAGTTCCCAGCTGGAAGTGCAGTCACACTCCGCAGTTTAGTGGTGGTGGTGATGGCTGAAAGTCTTATATACATGCTCATTTATTAAGGCAAAGAATTACATAATTGTAAAAAATATGTAGACCACGTGTCAGTGGGTAAAGGCTTGTGATGTATAGGCAACTTGTGAAAATAACATTGAAAACTGGAGACAGAAACGTGACTTCATCCAACTTAATGACTCACATTCCTCCTCTTAAGGAACTCAGTGCCATGGCCCGCTCTGGCACTTGTCTCTCGTCAGTGAAATTTGAAAAATTCTACTCGGCTTGATACTTTACTGATTTTCTTACTACTGCTAAATGTTCTCAGATTCCCTGATTGCTTTGTTTTTTCCCAAGCCTCTTTGTCTCCCTGAACCTTAGACCAATGGCCGTTTCCTTAAGTTGCTCTCTTCTTAGTGTCTGTTTCTCTCCCTATTTCTCTCACTCTTCTGCTACTCCTTCTCTAACCCTGTAAACCCACAGTGCTGGATAAATTGCTCTTCTTGGTCTGGGGTTACAAGAGAAGATTACACAATCATGTACATTGTTGCTACTTGCGAAAAATAGTTTTCAATCTCAGTGTAACCCTTAGCATCTCTCAATTTTTAACCTGTAATTTTCTGTTTTTTCCATTGGTAAAATTAAAATAATAGGTTTGTTCTGACAATCAACTAGGTAATATATATAAAAGCATTTATTATAGTACCCAGTACATAATAAATCTTGAATAAAATTTATTGTGTAAGCAAGTATTTGAACATTCATCCTTTTCTACTTATCACCTATTGCCTCTCCTCTCCTCTCTGAAAAACTCAGCAGATAACTTCACTTTCTACTTCAAGGAGAAAATATCAAGCAGGAATGCCCTTAAATTCCAGCTCCTCCCCTGACTTCTGTGCTACCACACTACCCTTTTTATCTGAGTATGTTTACACTTAGGACATTATATTAAAATTATTGTTTAAAAAAAAATTATTGTTTTTTGCCCGTTAAGCTGTGAACTCTTTCAGGTCAGGGCTTCTGTAACCCTGGAACATCTGATACCCCCTAGCACTTTACACAGTACTCATTTCCCACTTCCTTGCTGGTGCTTGGTAGGATCAGACTTTTAAAATGTCACAAATGCAGTAATATGAAATTACAGAATGAACAGTCTGTGCTGCATGCCTCTCTTTCACAGTAAGAATGGTCCCTCCCCTTGTTCTGTATAATTTCATTGCTAGTTTGATCCTACCTGTCCCTGGATAATGCCTCTAGGACCTTTTCCATCAGTTTCTCTGTCATACTTTCAGCCTTTTCACCGCAGCCCAGAAGTATGCTCCAGTCTTTCATGTACAAGCGTCACTGTCTACCTTAGCATTCCTTCACTCTTTGAGTTCGCTTCATTCCGCTTGCTGCCCCTTACTTCTCTGACTGCTAGCAGTGACCTCCTTCCTAACTGCCACATCCAGCGACGGGTTACTTTGCATTCTCCTTGTGCTTCCTGTATTAGTTCAAGTTACTGACCCCTCCCCTGTTCTGAAAATCTGGGTTTGACTTTTACCACACCGTTCTCTGATTCCCATCAACCTTTTTAACTAGTGTTCGTTAGTTGCTCAGTTGTGCCCAACTCTTTGCGGCCCCAAGGACTATAGCCCGCCAGGCTCCTCTGTTCATGGACTTTTCTAGGCAAGAATACTGGAGAGTTTCCTTCTCTGGGGGATCTTCTCGACCTAGAGATCAAACCTGTGTCTTTTGCACTGGCAGGCGGATTCTTTGCCGCCGAGCTGGTGTGGAAGCCACTTTTAACCATTGTATCTCAGTTTTAGTGACTTCTTTTTCTCTTTCTCAATTAGTCTGTTCATTGTGTGATTACTGTTTCTAATTCTCTCTCTCAAATAACTAAATTTTATTCTTTTCTCTTTGGTCTTCTAGGTGACTGCCTTATTTTTAGGTTCTCATCTCTTTGAATTACTGACATTTTCTGTCTTATCTTAATTTACCTTATCTCCAGACTTTGCACCACACCTTCCAAGTCCATTGTCTACACTGCTGTCAAGACAACCTTTTAAAACCACATTTACTGCTTGCAGTTCCTCTGGCTTTGTCCATAGGATAAAACACAATCTTTCTAGTTAACATTCTCCACCCTACTCTGTTGTTTCACATTACTAAGAGAGTTTCAGGTAAGCGTGTTAGTGCCCTGGCTTTTGCTCTTTGTTGGTCTGTTTTTTCTAGCATTCCCTTTCTTCCTGAATATGCCTGGCAAATTCCTGGTAACTCTGCAATATGTAGCTTGTCTATGAACTCCCCTTGCCTTATGTTGATTTGATTGCTTCCTTGTTTTTCTTTAAATCCATTGCAGTCCTCATTGAGCTGAGTGGTACTTGTGTACATCTGATCTCCCCTCACCTGCCTGCCTGTCCCTGAGTTGTAAGCTCTTAAGGAGCAAGAAGTGAGTCTTCACTGCAGGGCCCGGTGCATAGTAGGCATTCAATCAAATATATTTTAACAGATAAGAATATACACTATAAACTCTTAATTGCTGTACAAATATGAGAAATTGGGGATTTGCGTTTAGTTACCTAGGAAACGTGTGTATGTGGAATACTGTTCTGTTCAACCGTGCGAGATGATACTTACACATTTGGTCTTTTGTTTGCGGGTGATCTCCTCCCGTTAGCAAAAGACAGTGAGGGGAGTAAAATTTAAAAAGTGTTAAAAATACACAATGGAATGTTACTCGGCAATTAAAAAGAATACATTTGAATCAGTTCTAATGAGATGGATGAAACTGAAGCCCATCATACAGAGTGAAGTAAGCCAGGAAGATAAAGACCAATACAGTATACTAACACATATATATGGAATTTAGAAAGATGGTAATGATAACCCTATATGCAAGACAGAAAAAGAGGCACAGATGTATAGAACAGACTTTTGGACTCTGTGGGAGAAGGTGAGGGTAGGATGATCTGAGAGAACAGCATCGAAACATCGAAATATTATCAAGTGTGAAACAGATCGCCAGTCCAGGTTGGATGCATGAGACAAGTGCTCGGGGCTGGTGCACTGGGATGACCCAGAGGGATGGGATGGGGAGGGAGGTGGGAGCGGGGTTCAGGATGGGGAACACATGTAAATTCATGGCTGATTCATGTCAACGTATGGCAAAAACCACTACAATATTGTAAAGTAATTAGCCTCCAACTAATAATGAAGAAAAAAAGAAAAAAAAAGTGTTAGAAACATGCTACAGGGTTGTGGTCCAGGGCTGGCACTGTGTGTCAGCAGGTTTTCTTAGTTCTCTGCTCTTTCCCAGATGATAGGGGCACCAGACAGGGAATGATGCTGTAACATTGCCTTTAACACAGAGCTGCTTCTGCAAGTTAATGACGCGTTATATGGAAAGGTTTTTATTTTTAACTTTTAAAAATTATGAAACCATATATACCATAGACTGTGTACAATTTGAAGACTAGTAGTAAACACCAGTATGTCCATCACTGAGCTTAAGAAGAAACAGAAGTCCTTTGTTTTCTTTATGGCCCCCCACTGCTTTCTTTCCAGTGGGAACCTGGAAGGAAATCGTATGCATCCATTGTATGCATGTGCCACCGCTTACCTACTCTAATTAATGGACATTGTTTCTAGCTTCTTATTATTATGAACATTACTGATAAGAGCATATCCTGGATACACACATATAGAAGGGCAGCTCTGCAATAGCAGTTCTCAACAAGGTTTAGTATTACCTGCATAAGGGACATGTAAAAATTATGGAGGTGTTTCTGGTTGATGGACACCCTTAGCATACAGTGGGAAAGGGATGCCAGCTCTCCTGAAGTGCATGGGGCAGATTGTTCCACCGAAATACCAACCATGACTTAGTGAGTAGTAATACCCTACAATTGTTTGGAGTGGCATTACTCTATTTAGACTGTAACCATGTTTAACTTTTCCTGGGTGTATGCGAGCTAAATCGCTTCTGTCGTGTCCAACTCTTTGTGAGCCTGTGGGCTGTAGCCCACTAGACTCCTCTGTTCATGGGATTCTCCAGGCAAGAATACTGGAGTGGGTTCCATCCCCTTCTTCAGGGGATCTTCCTGAGCCTGGGATCAAACCCACGTCTCTTCCGTCTCCTACATTGGCAGGCAGGTTCTTTAGCACTAGCACCACTCTGTTTTAGACTATAACTGTGTTTAACTTTCCTAGATAATGGCAAATCATTTTCTACATTGGATTTACTTCTATTGGCTATGAGAGTACTCATTACTCAACTTCCTTGCCAATACTTCAGGACTTCCCAGGTGGCTCAGAGGTAAAGAATCCGTGTGCCAATGCAGGAGACATAGGTTCAGTCCCTGGACCAAGAAGATTCCCTGAAGAAGGAAATGGCAACCCATTCCAGTATTCTTTGCTGGAGAATTTCAAGGACAAAGGAACCTGGCGGGCTACACTCCACGGGGTCACAAAAGAGTCAGACACTACTGAGCACACAACATTCACTGCAAATACATTATATGATAAGACTTAGAAGATGTTAGAAATCTGATCATCTGAAATGGTATCTCTCTGTGTTCTCAGTTCATTCATCAGATTACTAATGAGGCTGATTATTTTTCCATCTGTTTATTATATATTATTGTGTCTTTTTTAAAGTGCTTATTTGTGTTTGTTTTTTATCTGTTGGTTTGGTTTTGTCCTTTTCTTAAAGAGAATGTATGAATTTTTTTCTTACTGAATTTCTTGTATATTCTAGATACTAATTTTTTGGGTAAGTGTGTTGCAGAGATCTTTTAGCAGTTCTTGGTTTATCTTTTTTTACTCTACATGCTTTGATGAACAGCTATTTCATCAAAAGTACATAAATACTCAAATTTCAATATTCTTTTTTCCTGTAAATTTAAAAATTTTGCTTTTTACACTTATGTCCTTTATCTGTCAGTAATTAGGTTTGGTTTACATTGTCAGATAGACACCCATTTTTTTTTTTTTAATGTAAAAAATGAAAATGAGTTCATCTCTTTCAACTCGTCTGCCATATCAGCTTTATCATGGATGAGGTTTCCATATAAGTATGGCTCTCTAGGGGCTTCCATGGTGGCTTAGACGGTAAAGAATTCACCTGCAGTGCAGGAGACCCGAGTTCAATCCCTGGGTGGGGAAGATCCCCTGGAGAAGGGAACGGCAACCCATTCCAGTATTCTTGCCTGGAAAATCCCATGGACAGAGGAGCCTGGCAGGCAGTCTGTGGGGTTGCAGAGACTCAAACATGACTGAGTGACTAACATGCACTTTCACTGGCTTTTTAGTCTGCTTCTCCTGTCAGTTGCACAATAATTAGTATAACTTTATAATAAACCTTGATAGCTGCTGGGAGAATTCCCCTTACTTAGTAGTGCTTCTTAAGGCTTCCTTGGGTATTTTTGGACCTTTATCTCAGACTTCAAAGTAGGAAAGCCCTACTTGATATTCCATTGAATCTATATATAAACTTGAGAGAAATGAAATCTTTTTACCTGTTTGTAGATTAGTTTGCATTTCCTATATAGAGGTTTATATTATCTGAAAATAATAGCAGTTTTATTTCTTTTCAATCCTTGTAATACTTTTTATTTCTGCCCTTACTGAACTGGCTAGAGTCACCAGTGTAATGTTGAAGAGAAGTTAATAATAGCAAATATTTTTGTCTTATTCCTGACTTTAGAGAGAATAGGTTTCAGCATCAAGTAGGATGTTATTGAAGGTTTCGGACTTGCTCACCTGACTGTCAGCTAGCATTCCTGTCTAGCCTGGTGGTCCCCTAGTAATCCGGCTTCTTACCATGGCTGGTTTCCTCCAAAGTAACCATCCCCAAAGCACAGAGAGGAGGTACCTAGCAATTTCTGGCCTAGCCTTGCAAGTTACTTAGTGTCACACGTGCTGCATTCTGTTGGTTATAAGTGAGCTACTGAACTTGGTCCAGAATTAAGGAGAATAGGATAGAGAGTCTCTCTTCTCAGTGGTTGGAATGTTGAGGCATTTGAGGATATGTTTTAAAAACCTCCAAATGTAGAATGTTGAATTTTCATGAATGTTGGATGTGTGCTTGAGAATAATATATACTTTAATTGTTGATTATAGTTTTTTTTTAATGTGTCTTAATTTAAGCTTGTCAGTTAGTATGATTGAAATCAATATTCTGTTACTGCTTGCCTGCTTGCTAGTATTGGTTTTGTTGGTGTTACTGTGCTTATCTGATGGATTGTTGAAAAATAACTATATTTTGAAGCTATTATTTATTAGATGTGTAGAAACTGTTTTGTTGAATTTGAAACATCTATATATGATGATCCTTTCACCTCTTTTGATGTCTTCTGCTTTGGAAGATTATTTGTCTGGTATAGCTCTATCTGCCTCCTGAGAAATCTGTATGCAGATCAAGAAGAAACAGTTAGAATTGGACATGGAACAATAGACTGGTTGCAAATTGGTAAAGGAGTATGTCACGGCTGTATATTGTCACCCTGCTTATTTAACTTATATGCAGAGTACATCATGCGAAATGCTGGGCTGGATGAAGCACAAGCTGTAATCAAAATTGGCGGGAGAAATATCAATAACCTCGGATATGCAGATGACACCACCCTTATGGCAGAAGCGACAAAGAACTAAAGAGCCTCTTGATGAAAGTGAAAGAGAGCGAAAAGCTGGCTTAAAACTCAACATTCGAAAAATGAAGATCTTGGCATCCAGTCCCATCACTTAATGGCAAATAAATGAGAAAACAATGGAAACAGTGACAGACTTTATTTTCTTGGGTTCCAGACTCATTGGTGATAGTGACTGCAGCCGTGAAATTAAAAGACACTTGCTCCTTGGAAGAAAAACTATGACCAACCTAGGTGGTGGTTTAGTCACTAGTTGTGACCGACCTGGACAGCATATTAAAAAGCAGAGACATTACTTTGCCAAAAAAGGTCTGTTTAGTCAAAGCTATGGTTTTTCCAGTAGTCATGTATGAAAGTGAGAGTTGGACCATAAAGAAAGCTGAGCACCAAAGAATTGATGCTTTTGAACTGTGGTGTTGGAAGACTCCTGAGAGTCCCTTGGACTGCAAGATCAAACTAGTCAATCCTAAAGGAAATCAGTCCTTGAATATCCATTGGAAGGACAGATGCTGAAGCTAAAGCTCCAATACGTTGGCCACCTGATGCGAAGAACTGACTCATTAGAAAAGACCCTGATGCTGGGAAAGATTGGGGGCAGGAGGAGAAGGGGATGACAGAGGATGAGATGGTTGGATGACATCACCAACTCTATGGACATGAGTTTGAGCAAGCTCCAGGAGTAGTTGGTGATGGACTGGGAAGCCTGGCCTACTGCGGTCCATGGGCTGACAAAGAGCTGGGCATGACTGAGTGACAGAGCTGAACTGATAGCTCTGTCATCTATCTCTTGTTGCGTTTGACCGGTGTATCATTATTCCTTACTTTCAACATTTCTGTGTCCTCATATTTTAAGTACCAGTCTTACAGGAACAGATATGTGGTATTTTTTTATCTAGAGAGTTTAGCCCCTTTATACTGGTGATGATTGATATTTGTGTTTTTGTTATTTCTTATTTTTATCTTCTATTTGACTTACTTTCTTTTTGGATCAAGAATTCATCTCTTGTTTGATTTTTTCTTATTTTACTCTCTACTAATTTGGAATGTTGCTATATTTCTATTCTTACTGTGTACTCTGGAAATTTTATACTGCATATTTAACTTTTAAAATCTAATTTTGGTGCTCTGAATGAGTTTCTGGTTAATTTAAGACCTTTAAGATGCTTTGACTTTAGCCACTACCTTCTTGTCTTATGTGCTATTTTTTTTCCATTTTTAGTTACATCTTATTTTTTTAATATATCACATTAGACATATAGTCAATGTTAGATTTACTAAGCTAACAAGAAATTTACCCAATTTTTAATACTTAAAATTAATTTTGCTTACCTTTCATTCTTGAATCTTAGAACTTTCTTTGAAAATAATTTTTCTTTTTTCCTAACTGTATCTTTTACAGATTAATTTAATGACAGTCTAATTATGAACACAGTCAGTTTTGGAATGTCCAAAATGCCTATTTCTTAAACCCTTAGTTTTGCTGGGGTTAGACTCTTAGGTTGACCAATATTATTTGAAGATATTATTCTGCAGCTTTCTGATTTCTATCATTGCTTTAGAGAAGTCTGCTGTCAGGCTAATTATCATTCCTTTGGAGGTAATTTTTAAAAATTTTTTTTATTGTTTTACAATATTTTGTTGGTTTCTGCCATACATCAGCATGAATCAGCCATAGGTATACATATGTCTCCTCCCCGTTGAACCTCCGTCCCATCTCCTACCCCATCCCACCTCTCTACGTTGTCACAGAGCACCTGATTTGAGTTTCTTGCATCATACAGCGAATTTCTTCTGGCTGTCTGTTTTACATATGGTAATTTATATGTTTCCATGCTACTCTCAATTCATCTCACTCTCTTTTCCCCACTGTGTCCACAAGTCTGTTCTGTTTGTCTGTATCTCCATTGCTGCTCTGCAAATAGGCTTATCAGTACCATCTTTCTAGATTCTATATATATGTTAATGTACGATATTTGTTTTTCTCTTTCTGACTTACTTCACTCTGTAAAACAGGCTTTAGGTTCATCTACCTCATTAGGGCTGACTCAAATGTTTTCTTTTTTATGGCCAAGTAATATTCCATTGTATGTATGTACCACAGCTTCTTTATCCGTTCATCTGTCAATGGACATCTGGATTGCTTCCTAGCTAATTTCAATGGTGCTGCAACATCTCTTTTCAGTTATGGTTTTCTTAGGTTATATGCCAATTAGTGGGATTGTTGGGTCATATGGTAGTTCTGTTCCTAGTTTTTTAAGGAATCTCCATAATATAATGTCATTTTACATTCCTACCAACAGTGCAAGAGGGTTTTCTTCTCCACATCCTTCTTTGGAGGTAATTTAACTTTTCTCTTTGTCTACTTTTATGATCTCTTCTTTGTCTTTAGTGTTCCATAGTTTCATTTTGAAGTATATGGCTTTGGATTTCTTTTTTTTGAAACTTTGGATTTCCTTGTACTTTCTAAATCCTATCTTAAGTTCTGTAAAATGCTCATTTGTTGAGTCTTTGAATCTAAAGTCTCCTTCATTCTATTCTTTGTTTTGAGAATTCTTTTAGACATGTAATGGATGTTTCACATGTCTCTTAACCACTCATGTATTCCATGTCTTTCCATATTTCCATGCTACATTTTGGGCATTTTTCTCATAGGTGCATTCAGAGTCACTAATTTTCTTTTGAGCTCTATCTAGTCTGCTAAGTAACCCATCCATTGAATTTCTAATCTGATTTATAATATTTTTTATTTCCAGATGTTCTATTTGTTTTTTTGCCTGTCTGCTTGGTCAGTTTTGATGGACTTATTTCTTATAAGAATATTCCATATTTTCAATTCTTTCTTTCTTTGTACATGTATAACATCTTTATTGTATTCTCTTTATCCAGTAATTGTAACATTTGTGATCTTTGCAGATACAATTCTGTTGTTTGCCTTCTGCAGTGTTTTCCTCGGGAGACTTGTTTGGCAGTTTGTAGTTGTGAGCTTATTTTCCTTGGAACATGTTTGTTGAAAATTTTCAAGACCTGCATTTACAGTGCATTCTTCTAAAGACAGCTTGCATTTACTTCTGCTAACTGAAAGCCCTACCAACCTGAGATACTCTAAAGTAAATTTTTGATTTGGGGTTTTTCAGGCCAGACAGTTCATATAAATTTAGTCTCCAAACCTGTGGCTAGGGATTCTCAGGAAAGACTCTTTTTGAAAGTTTCTTTGCTTTCCTTTCAGCCAAGGTTGAAGTGGTCTTGTCTTTCTTTAAATCATCCTCCCTTTGCAGGGCAGGGTCAGTTTTCCTACTTTGCAGGATGTTGGAGGCCCCTCCCCTTCCAGAGTTCTGGCTTTCATTCTTGTGCTCTTCACCTGTTGTCCATTGTCCTTTAGGCAGGTGTCAGCTCCTGTATCCTTGCTTATCTCTCTAGATTCTTGCTTTCTCATCATTTCTGGTCTTCACTTCTCTGCCAGCTTAGAAATGAATTTTAAAAGATTTTTTAAAAATACTTGATCTAGCAATTTTAGGAGTGCTATACTGGGAGGATTTTCCCTAAACATCAAATCTGTCATGTGTTGCTTTGAATTGAGTTTTAAGGAACAGAGTGAATTACAATACTGGGTACTATATAATTATAGTATGACTTTTACTCAGAGTTCCTTTTCTAATGAATTGAATTATTAAATCTATTCAGTATATTGTCTTCAGCCTAATGGGACACAGTTTCTAATGGATTCCTATCTTAGAAGCACAGAATAACATTGTATTTTTACATCACACTTTTTAAGAATATTGCAGATATAATAATGAAATCCTACTTAAGAGTTCATGGTGATCATTATTGGAGCTTTTTAAACCTCTTCCAAGTGAAAATTTCAATGTTATTTTATTCACAGGTAAATAGACTTGGAGTTTAGAAATGTTGTTAGTATTAAAATAATCTTGTGCTCTTTTTAAGTTTTAGAGGCATAGTTCTCTTTCAACAACTCCGAAATGAGAATAAAATGTTATCTCTTTTTTACCAGTTGTCTGATCTACCAATTGTCATGATTCCTAATTTGCCCTTTTTTACTTTCTTTAAAACTTCGCACTTAGTAAGTTGTAGCTTACCCCCGCTCCCCCTTTATTGCTGAGAGAAAATATATCCCATCTTGAAATCGTGAAGCAAACTAAAATAATGTAAAATCCACCTTATTTTTTCATTTGTTCATAGTCTTCTGGGCATAGAAACCTAACATTTTATTGAGTGGATTAATGAAACATACGTTATGTTGTATGCTCATTTCCCCCTAATTGATAGTTTTGGGTGTGTGTGTGTTTGGACTCACGTAATATAATTGGTTAGAAGTATTTAGTAGGTGCACTTAATGTAACAGATACTTCTATTAGTAATAGACTGTTTCCAACTTATACCTGTATGCAAACCCAGATGACCTACTACTCTTTTTTCTTCCAGGGTAATACTGACCAGCCTGTCCAAACTAGCAAGATTGGACTTGGGAGGAGAGAATATCAGAGTTTACAACACCGCCATCATTCTCAGCGTTCTAAGTGCCGTCCACCTAAGGGCATGTATTTAACCCAAGAAGATGTGGTAGCTGTTTCCTGTAGCCCCAATGCAGCCAACACCATCCTGAGGCAACTGGACATGGAGTTGATCTCTTTAAAACGTCAGGTATTTTATAAAAATCATTATTTTTGATGATTCTGTCCATTTTGCTTATTTACTTTATCCCTGTAAACTCAATTCTTTTACAGATTATCTCAACCACTCAGTTACATAAGCTTTATCTTTCTTATTTACCTTGTTTTCAAATTATAAGGTGCCACTGAGTATTTTAGATTTGAATCCCAGCATTGCTATCTGTTAGCTCTGTGATGTTGGGAAATAATAGGATATGCAGATGACACCACCCTTATGGCAGAAAGTAAAGAAGAACTAAAGAGCCTCTTGATGAAAGTGAAAGAGGAGAGTGAAAAAGTTGGCTTAAAGCTCAACATTCAGAAAACTAAGATCATGGCATCTGGTCCCATCACTTCCTGGCAAATAGATGGGGAAACAGTGGAAACAGTGGCTGACTTTATTTTTTTGGGCTCCAAAATCACTGCATATGGTGACTGCAGCCATGAAATTAAAAAGACGCTTACTCCTTGGAAGGAAATTTATGACCAACCTAGACAGCATATTAAAAAGCAGAGACATTACTTTGCCAACAAAGGTCCGTCTAGTCAAGGCTATGATTTTTCCAGTGGTCATGTATGGATGTGAGAGTTGGACTGTGAAGAAACCTCAGCGCCGAAGAATTGATGCTTTTGAACTGTGGTGTTGGAGAAGACTCTTGAGAGTCCCTTGGACTTCAAGGAGATCCACCCAGTCCATCCTAAAGGAGATCAGTCCTGGGTGTTCACTGGAAGGACTGATGCTGAAGCTGAAACTCCAATACTTCGGCCACCTGATGCAAAGAGCTGACTCATTGGAAAAGACCCTGATGCTGGGAAAGATTGAGGGCAGGAGGAGAAGGGGATGACAGTATGAGATGGCTGGATGGCATCACTGACTCGATGACATGGGTTTGGATGGACTCCGGGAGTTGGAGATGGACAGGGAGGCCTGGCGTGCTGTGGTTCTTGGGGTCGCAAAGAGTCGGACACGACTGAGCAACTGAACTGAACTGAAGCTTCCATTTTTTATTTATAAAATTGGAGATAATAATCTTACTTCTCTTGCAGATTGTTGAGAATTATTTGAAATAATACACATGGATTGTCATCATTAACAGCAGTATTATTTAAAAGTTTCATTAGCATAATCAGGTCGTGGATAAGGTTTTAGAGTCAGTGATCCTAAGTTCCAAACCTAGCTACACTATCTACTTCCTGCACAACCCTAGGGGAGCTGTTTAACTTCTCTCAACTTCAATTTCTCTGTCTTAAAATAAGGATAATGGTATTTTGGTTGAGAGGAATTAAACAAGGTAATATAGGGTAAATGCTTAAAACATTAGTGCCTTGCATAATACATACTCATTAATGGTTGTTATTAGGTCTTCAATCTTTCTCTGGCTTTTCCTTTATTTATTTATTTCTTTTGTTGTTTTAAGTCTGGGCTTTCTTGGTATAAATTAACCAACCTTGCCAGTGACTTCTGAGTTTACTTCCTAAACTGTGGCTTTTCTCCAAAGCTCTATATTTCCAACTACCTGGTAGACATCTCATCTAACCCCCAAAAGATTTTTTTTTCTGTTCCTTGTTTGTTGAAACATCTGAATTTATCTTTAACTCATCCCTTGCCTATATTACTCTCTCAGCACACACAAACTCAAGCGGTAGATTATTTTATCTCTGAAATTTCCTTTAAATCAATCCCCAGCTTTTTAATCTCATCCCTACTACCCTTGTTATGGCACGTATCACCTCTTTTCTGACTGTAACTATCATGTTCATTCTCCTTGCTATCTACCTCTTCTCAGTCCCTTGTTACACATTTTATCAATGTTATTCTTTTAAAATACTAGTGTTATCAAGATCACTCATTTTAAAATGCTTCATTAATTCCTACTTGCCTTTAGCAGGCTATTTGCAGAGCTAGACAGAAATTTACAGGAAAGGCATGTTAAATTTAAAATTCATCATGAGTGAGGAAACCATTGAAGGGTTTAAAAGAAGTGTAACATGGTCATATTTATATTTTTCAGCTATATCTCTTCTTTTTTTTTTTTTTTTTTGTAGTTGCTTTAGGGATTATACCATGCATCCTTAGCTTACAGTGTCATCCTTGTTTAGATATCACAGTATGCACCGTTAAGAGTTAATATCATACCACTTCCATATAATCTAAGAACTTTGCAACAGGGTAGTATGGGACTGAGATGGTTTTTCTCTATCCTAAACATTCAGATTTCTCTACCCCTTGACCCTGGTTACTTACCCGAACTGCTTTTATATTTCTGTTTTCTTCTCCAGCAAACTTCCAGAATAAATATCAAAATCTACCACATTGGCTTCCTCTGCTTTCTTACCACTTATTTTCAGAGGCTTCCCAATCTAGTTTCTGTCCCACATCCCATCCCAGTTCTGCCACTGAATAAGCTGTCTTAAGATTGTTTGTGAACAAGTTGCCCAGTCGAGTGCCCTCTTCTTGGGTCTTATCTCTTTTGAAAGCCACCTCCTCCTCCTTAGAATTCCTTTCTTTTGACTTATGATGCTGGATTCTCAAGTATATATAGTATGTATTTGATTGAATGCTTTGCCTTTAGTTAAACCATAAATGTGTGTAAGACTCCCATCTTCCAACCCACAGCACCCCTTCTCTTTAGAGAACTTCTAAAACACTTTGCCTGTGATATTTTTAAAGTGCTCAGAATTTTTTAAAATAATGAATAAAATGTTCTTAGCCACCTGTAATCATAGTTAGTTACCAGTATTACTACCCCACTATTACTTCACTTATAAGCTATTTTTATTGATTTTTTAAAAAATTGTTTATTTATTTTTGTCTGTGCTGAGTCTGCGGGCTGCATGAAGGCTTTCTCTGGTTGCTGTGAGCAGGGGTTACTCTTCGTTCTGGTGCGCGGACTTCTTACTGTAGTGGTTTCTCTCTTTGCCAAGCACAGGCTTCAGTAGTTGTGACTCACAGGCTTAGTTGCTCTATGGCACATGGAATCTTCCTGGACCAGGAATTGAACCTGTGTCCTCTGGATTCTTAGCCACTGGACCACCAGGAAAGTCCTTTGTTGATTGTTGTGAAAGAACTTTTTAAAAACTTTAAGTTCCTTTCTTGGATATTCATTTGATGTGTAACATAGTGAAGATTTGCATTCTTAGATTTACAAATTCTACCATTTATTATCCCAGACATCTCATAAGCAGTGTCCAGACTGATTTCTTCCATGTCCACGAGTGATCTGGTCCCCTTTCTGCACTCCCTGTCTGGTTGAATAACACTGTGTGTACTCAGTTACTCAAGCCAGTGACGAAAGAGTTATCCTTGATTCCGCCTTCTCCCTAATTCTCCACAATCAGTTGTTTACAAAGATGTCTTAATTTTGTTCCCAAGTTATTCCTTTGACCTGTCTTGTGTACCACCACCACCCCTTCATTTCTGCTGTTTAAATCAAAGTCCAGTTTTGCTCTAGTGCTTGTTTTGAAAGCATGAATCTGTTCCAACGTCATTGATATACATGGGGACAATTTGAACATAATGTGACTTTTGCATTTGCTTACCTGTGATTTTTGTTAGTGAAAAACTAACTATACCTAGCTGAGTATATGCCCACACAGTTCACATTTGAACTGTGTGGGCATATATTGTGTTATTTGCCATAAACACCCACATCTGGTGTTAAAACTTTTCATCTGATTTCAGATAACCATTCTACCACTTCCCAACAATTTACAAGTTCTATTTATTTTGACACCCACTTATGTAAGCAGCCTTTTAAGGTAAAGCATTGTCTTTATTGTATCACTTGTGAATTTCTCTCCTGTTTAGAACTGTGCTATGTGTCATTGATGAAGTTTTTTAGTGCTGTGTCTCAAGTTCGTTTCCCCATATGCCCTGTGGTTTTACTGTGCAGTTTGCATAGTACTGTGGCTTTTGAGAATGCATATGTCAGGTTATAACAGAACTGATGGTACTTACTTCACAGAGTAGTTGTGAGAATTAAATGATTTCTTAAGAACTGTGCCAGTTAGTCTGTTAGGTATGTATATAGTTGATGTGTATGCTACTTGAATGAGTGGTGTATTCCACCCTAAGTGCCATAAGTGTTCTATCCCCTGGGGTAACAGGGTTTTTAATATATATCCTTTTCACTTATTAATACTCAAAAATTCACCTAAGTACATGATCTGAGTCATAATTTTGGTTCTTTTGTTGAAGGTTCAGAATGCTAAGCAAGTAAACAGTGCACTTAAACAGAAAATGGAAGGTGGAATTGAAGAATTCAAACCTCCTGAGGTATGTTATTGAAGAGTATATATGACTAAGTATGGTGAAACCTTGTTCTTTGAGTTATTCAGTATTCAACTACTATATTTTGGTTACATGTGCACTTCGAAGGTTTTATTATATAGATAATTTATAATATAATATAATAAAACCTTCGAAGTGCACATGTTATTATTTAGATAGGTAGTTTCTTGAGACTTGGCTAATGATTTAAGTTAAATCATTCCATTACTGTCTTTAGCACTTGCTATCAAGCAAAGAAAATAGCTATAGTAGTAGGCCCAGTGCATGTGAAACTGGAAGGTCATTGATGAAGAAGTGCATTTCGGGGTCTATAGCAGTGTTTGTTCAAAGCTGTTTCCTACCTGTGTGAATTGGTAACAGGAAGAAAAAGATCACAAGGAGCTCATTGTAAGTTTTAACAAAATTTTACTTTAGTTTTGGATATTTGTTTATTGGCTCAGGTTTCCAGTTAGGATTTTAGTGTGGGACTTATATCCTGGAAAATATGAAATCCAAATATGAGATATAGATTGGCCATTTTCTCAAGTCTTACTTGTACTTCTGCTAAAACTTAATATGTTTTTTTATATTGGTGATGTCTGAGGGTGTACTTAAATGCTTATTGTCCAATCATAGCTTTTTATGGAAGCTTCTATTATAAAATCTTTTCTCTTTATCTTTTTTTTTAAGATTCCTGTTATGCTTATTATCCTGGCCTTACTTTTCTATGTATGTAATAATCAAATAATCCTATTTGGTCCTAATGGGATTTTTTTTCCCTCCAGATAGCAGATTGACTGAAATATCTACAAATGAATTATGCATAGGCGGGGTGGCGGGGGGTGGCGGGCAGAAAAGCAGTACTTCATATGCCATCTTACTCTCTAGAATCTTCTAGGAAGGAAGAATCATTATGAAGGAAGTTGTTTTTGTTTGTTTTGAATAGTCTCTTTCAAGAACGTTAGGCAATGGAAAAAAATGAAATATATGTAGACTAATATCTCATTGCAAACCCAGAGGTAAACTGACAGTCTAGTGATATTTAAATAAAGATAGGGTAATACAAAGAGTACTGCTTTATTTTATGTTAAATTATTACATCAAAAAATTTATTTTAAATTTTGTATTGAAATTAATTTAATATTTAATTAATTACACATTGTTGTTGTTCAGTCATTAAGTTGTGTCCAGCTCTTTTCGACCCCGTGAACTGCAGCATGCCAGGCTTCCCTGTCCTTCACTGTCTCCCTGAGTTTGCTCAATATCATGGCCCTGGAGTCAGTGATGGCATCCAACCATTATAAAAAGCATAAAAGCAAAAAACTTAAAATGTTTGTATAGTACTATAAGTTTATAACTTAAAAATTAAAGAATATAGCAGATATTGAAAACCTTATTGGAATAGCTTGAAGAACTTTATGCCAATAAGTTTGAAAATTTACACAAAACTTAGAAATTCCTAGGAATATATGGTTTACCAAAATTGTCTTAAAAAGAACGAAAACTGAATAATGTATAACCATTAAATAATTGAAGAAACAGTGAACATTTTTCTCATAAGAAAACAGCAGGCCAAGACAACTTTATAGAAAAAGTCTACCAGATTTTCAAGGAAATAAAATTATAATCTCAAATTTTTCAGAAAATTGCAGAATAGTCTCATTCATTAACATTATATAAAGTAAGATGTGAAGGTATAATAGCATTTATAACTTTCCTGTATGCTGCCTCTTGATGCTCACTTAAGTCCAAGAAGTAGATGAAGTAAATACTATTATTTTGCATGAGGGAGCTGGGCCTCAGAGAGAATAACTGACTTGATCAAGATCACACATCATAGTAAATAGGGATCCTCTGGCTGTGTTTTAGATTCTTAGAGTCCAGTTGGAGTCCTAGATTAATGCGATGCTGCCTCTTTTGGAAGTTTTCATATAATAGTAAAAGTGTATGTTAGATTCCCACATATAAATGTAGTTATTGGTTAGAAGTTACCATTTGTTACATCTCTTGGTTTGTTGTAAAAATAATGATCAAAATGACCAAAACCTTAATGCACTGCAGTTCATACATTGAAGTTTGTATATTACTTTGAGGTTGATTTTGAACTCACATGCACTTGAAAAATGTATATATGTTTTATCATTTACAAAATGCCCAGGATATATTTTTATGTATCATATTGTTCCTGTTGCTTTATAGGGGAGAACAACCTGAATACATGTATTTCAAAACACTAGATTAACAGTTATAGTAAAAACCTTGAAAAATCATGTACCCTATCCTCTTACCTTTAGGTTAGCTGATACCTATCCTAAAAAAGTTCTCCCTAATACCTAATAAAATAATTTTATTAACTTTTTAAAAAACAAGCTACTAAATGATGTAACTCAACTGGAACTAAACAGTTACTAAGATGCTTTACTTATTCATTTGGTTGTATTTGTTATTTTCATTTAGGGAAAAAATGGTGAAGAAAGTTAATTCACTTACCTAAGTATTTGTCGATCTCTTGTTTTTTATAAGGCACTGCATTAGGCACTGTGTGAGGGGGGACAGAGGCAGCACCTTAAAAAGAGGAAGGATAGATTTTTCCATTTACTTTTTAAAAAAGAATTTATAGTCTAGATGTTAGAAGACAAACTGATTAAATTTATAGATTTATAAGTGAAGATATTAATAAAACAAGTGGCTGTTGTTCAAGTAGGGTAATCAGAGAACACTTCCTAAAGGAGGAACTTTGAGCTGAAGTTTCCTAAAGGGGGACGTTTCAGCTGAAGGGTGAGTAGGATTTTTGCATACACTAAAAGGGCAGATGGAAGGAATAATGTGAACAGTGGTTTGATGTTGAGCAGTGCATTCAAATATAAATCCAGAGGGGAAAATTTAAAACACTGGATATTCCCTGAGCATGTATTATGTGCTCATTATTGTGCTGATCACGACTGAGAGTTCAGTGGAAGCATAAAAACTGCTTTCTGAGGAAGTGTGTTGTCTACTTGGGAAGGCATACTTGGCTGCCGAGGATGAACGCACATGGTGTATGAGAGGTGTTAAGAAGGTGGAGTTTAACAGGGACGTCTTTGTTTTATAAACCAGTGGGCAAGACCACCGTGAGAGCTAGGAAAAGCTTTTGTGAAAGCTAAGAAGAGAAGTTTGTCTTTTAAATTAAGGCAAATGAAGAGATCATACAGTTTTTTCAATTTAGGAAGGATGTAATGAGAAATTTGTGTTTTAGGAAAGTTATCCTGGCCATGTTACATAAGATAAATTAGCAACTTTAGAGCTGCTGAAATACCAGGTATGTGAGAGATAAAATAAGTGGTAAAGAGATATTGGGTAGTATCAGGTATTAGTTGTAGGAATGGAGAGCAAGTGATAAACCTAGAGAACATTTGCAAAGTAGATGTTTATGTATCTCCTTGAAAGTATATGAGGGTGTTGCAAGGAGTGGTGGTATGTTTGATTATGCTTTGATTTGTTTTGGGTGAAGCTTAGGTAAGGGGCAAGGAGATCTGTGAACCCAGAAGGAAGAATCTGAGAAAGGGGTGCTTTTTGAAACTAGAAGTTTCCAAATCTATGGATATTTTCTTGCATAGGTGTGTGAGATCCTTTCTCTGTGGACGTTGGGTTGAATTTTCAATGTTGGGTAGCCTGGTAACCTTTTTTAACTCTTCCAAGTCAGAGGTAGTATGAAACTACTACTGACAGAAATGGGAAAGATGTGAAGAAATTTAGCCAGGGGAAGGATGCAGTAAAGATGCTGAACTCGCCAAGGATGCTGTAGATTGTTCTAGACGGCTCTTTGGGGTCTTTTACATTATTGTTGATACTATATACTGGATTGTTTTACATTGCTGTTGTATTGTTTTTAAGAAAAAGAATGTTTTCAGTTTCAGGTACCTTGTAGCTAGCTATAACTACCATAGAATTTTAGATTCTTGGATATAGTCTTGTTGTCCTTTCCTTAAGTTAAGCACATCTCTACCAAACTTTCTTGGCCCTAAAATATAAAAATCAGTAACTTAAAGGAATCCTGTATGTTTTTAAAATGTTGACCCTGTCACTCCTACAGCCTTCCCTCTCTTCCACTGTTTCCATTTTGTAGCACATAGACTGTTTAATTCCATACAGTTTCAAGTCCTCCTCTGCATTTTTCCACTGAAGCATCTTCTTAAACGTTAACATTGGTCTTAATGACCAAATTCCACAGCTCTAACTCATTTCCCTTGCCTATTTCTGAGCCTTTCACATAATGATGACCTCCTTCTTACTTTAACTTTCATGTTTGTAACTATTATTTTCCCTTCTCAGCTATAATTTTTCTTACTCTATGTAAATAAAGACATTCTCCAAGTTTTTATCCTCAGGATGCATTTCTCTTCTGTTTTGGAAATCTGATACAACCTCATCACTTTGCTGTATTAAAGTCATATCATATATACATTTAGATGACATAAATTCAACCAAATAAAAAAGAGAGAGTATGTTTAGTAACAGCAAGTGCAGCAGTGCTGGCAATTCTGCCTGAACTCCATTTATTGAGTGTATGACCCAGAGTGAGTAGTTACAAGCTGGGAACTGTGAATCCAGCATTCCTTTAGTCAGTTTTAGCTTTCACATGCCTCCTGAGCATTTCCTTGAACTGAACGATGTTCTAGTATTTACATGAGTATTTATATTTTTCATTTACTACTGTGCTAAATTCGAGCCAAAGGCTTCATCTGGGGTATAACTGAGAAACTAGTGGCCCTTTCCAGTACTGGAGGAGTAACTGCCGGCGTGGATTTTCTGCGAGACTGCCTATCTCCACGGCTGCCTTTGTAGGAACATTTCAAGAGTAATTTTGGAAGAAACAAAACTTTAAAAAATTTAGAGTCTGATTTTAGAACCTCTCATCTGAGTAAGCTGATTCCATTGTTTTCCCTCATAAGCATTTTCCAAACACCATTGGAAATTTTAATAGATGAATCTTTTAGTCTCCTGCCTAATACCTTATTTTCAGTGTATCCCAAGTTAAATTCCTCCTCTTAGCGTTGCCTTCCCACATCTCCCAAAGCCTAAGTCCTTTAAAGTATCACCCTTCTCCCAGCTTTCTAGTCTTAAAAGTCTTATTTTGCTCATAATCCTACCCTTCTCTCTTTGCTCCCTACTTCCCCCAGATTGCTTATTAAATCTAGTATGAATTCGTCAGCCTTGGTGTTCTCAGCCCTTGCAGAACTGGACCTCACCATATTTTGGTTTAGTTAAGTACCACCAACCTTCCAGACTTATTTGTCACTGCTTCCTAACAAAAATCCTCTTGTTCCCTGAACTTGGTATGCCTTCTCCTCATTTTTGCCTTTTAGGAACTTAAGTTCTTAAATCCATCTCTGACTCCAGTCCCTTCAACTTTCCTTTTTCCCCACTGTAATCATTTTGACTTTTCCCTCTCATCTTTGAATCCCCAGTATACTGTTTGCAATAATAGTTACTTGTGTTTATCCCATCTCCTGATTTGCTTATAAGCCAAAAATAAGTCATCATAGGGCTTGTTATTTCTTTTTTACTTTTTGTTCCCTTTTCATTAATGATACCTTTTCCTCCATTTTCTGCCTTTCAGGTTTAACAAACATTGATTGATCAACTTTAATTTATGTTTGCTCAGGCACTGTGTTTGATGTTTTTGTTATTGTTTGTTGTTGCTGTTTAGTCACTAAGTCATGTCCAAGTCTTTGCGACCCATGGACTGTAGCCTGCCAGTCTCCTTTGTCCATGGGATTTCCTAGGCAAGAATATTGGACAGGTTGCCATTTCCTTCTCCAGGGGATCTTCTTGACCCAGGAATCAAACCCCCATCTCCTGCATTGGCGTGTGGATTCCTTACTAGAGCCACCAGGTTACATATGTCCTTATATATATACTCCACAGATATACTAACTTTAATCCTAAGAACCACTTGCAATAGTCTCACAAGAGATGTTCAGTATCCAAATGCTCATTAATCTAAGGGATAGATGGAGAAGCAAAGGTTGCCAAACAAGAAAGTATTCACTAGTGAATTGAGCACTTATAAAGTTAGGCTCTCCTCACTAATTCTTCCTAATTAACTCTAGCTGTTATCCTTTCCATCCAAGACAGCAACGTCTTCCTCTGTTATTCTCTTACTGATACAGTGCAAATACAAAATGAAATTGTAAGCCTTGCAAGAGATGTGAAACTTCTGAAGTCTCTGAAGGTACAGAATGGCTTTAGTCACTTGCAAAATTGTTGACAGATGGGTATGTAACAGAATTAATGATGGGGAAAAAAAGGATAGTGATTCAGGCATTTAAAAGAAGAATAATTTGAGTAGCAATAGAGAGAAGAGAAATTTGAGAAAATCATTGACATCTTCAGAGCAAAAACGAGCTGTGTTCTGCAGTCATGCTGTAAATCTCACAGCTGGAGAGTGTTATGCCACTGCGTAACCAGAAGAGGCATGCCAAGGAATGAAATTAAAGCTGATAAGCGGAATCAGTAACTATCTTTTAATGAACTAAGTTTCCTAAGTTTTAGTTTCATTTTTCATATTAAGTTACATTCAGCCTTTTATTTTTTTAACCATTTATCCTGAGATATTTGGACCTGTTTTAAATAGGTCCCAATACCAGTTATCGTTGGGTACTAAGGACCTCTTCTCTCTACCTTTCACGGCCAAGGTAGCGTCACATTGCCTAGGTATTAACTCAGATATTACCTCCTACTCCATTCTTACTATTCCTCTTGGGAGACCATATGTTTAAAATTGCTGGTTTTCCCTGTCTTCTGAACTTTTTTCTTTGCACTCTTTTAGTCTTGGTTCACCCTTACTACTCCTGTACGTCCTGTTTCCCCTCTTTCTCTCTGCCTGTTTCTTGTTATTCCTTTGCCTCCTCACAAGTACCCTAACCTGGAGGCTTGTCCATGTTGGCTGGCCTGCCTTGCTGTCCTTTTTAAATCTTACCATTTGGAACTCAGTGATTTGTATTTTTGATTTTTCCCTCCTTTCCTCAAGGTTTTTTTTTTTTTCTTCTTTCATAACTTTTTTGGAATTTATGTTTGATTCTTTCTTCTAAATGCTTGCTTATATGTCTTCACTCGTGGTGAAAAAGTTGATATTACCCAGAACCTCTGTGTACTTTGGAGATTCTTATTGCTAAGACTGCAGCTGAGATAAGACCTCAACACCCCTTCTTAGAGGAAACCCTACTTTCTATTTTGCCCAGCATGTGTGTGTATTACATTGGCCATTTTATCTGGGCAGTTTCTACTGTAAACCTCTGTAGGCTGGAATGCTTATTTCTGTCCCTCCATCTACTGCCGAAGGTTCTTGATTACTAAGAAGTGGGTGTACACTAGTGAAATTTGGCTAGATGTTTAATACTGTAATACTGCCATGGTCAAAATCTTAAACTGAGAAATTTTTTAAACAAAAATACTGGGATGAATGTAGGAAGTGTTGGGGGAAAATCTATTCTTATACTCAGTCACTCTCTGCTTTAGAAATTTAAAGAAATATTAATTTAGGGCACACGCCTTATCTACAGTTTTACATTAATTTATACAACACTATTTTTGATGGAGTAAGAATAGGTTTAGTTTACATATGAAGAAAAGAAATTTGAGAGTCACAGATCCTTCTATAAAGAAAACAAAATCTCTTAAATGTTAAAACTAGGCTAAAATTAACATGAGCAGTGTATGATAGGAACATTGTAGTTGGAAAATGAGTGATTAATAGATTTTCTCAGTTTTGATATCTCTGACTAGGGTGTAAGCGCGAATGTTTTTCTTTCTCCCAAATTGGTACATTTCCCTTTCATTATTTTTTTGTGTTGGTAAAAGGTAATTTAAAATACATTTTTAAAGTCTTATAAAAATGAAATCCTCATAAATCAGAGTTTTAGTAATCTCTTATCTATGATTTGGTGAAAAGTTTTTAAAAAATAAGCACTTTGGAAAAATGTCTGTCTTCATATCCTCATTAGGAAACTTCTCTTTAATTTTGTAGTCAAATCAGAAAATTAATGCCCGTTGGACCACAGAGGAGCAGCTTCTAGCAGTGCAAGGTATATTAAAGATAAGCAGTTATTGTTGTTAATAATTATTTAATTTGTCATGAAAGGTGACTACCGTAGTTCTCCCCTTCCTTTAGAAGTGGACCAAGAAAGGGGTCTCGTGTTCCCCGTACAGTGTTGGTGACGTGCACTCTGACTTGCACTTGTGGGTGTGGTACACTGAGTCTGTGTGCGTTCTGGGTCCTGAGCATCATGTGAGGCCTCCCCAGCACTAAATGAACGATGGTGATGACAGGCTTGAACGAGTCAGCTGGTCTCTGGGTGCCTCTGCTTTAGTATTCCTGCAGCTGGGTTCATTCTTACTGTATCAGTCAATAACTCTTTATCACAAACATAAACTACTGTGTTCCTGGTTTCCCTGATTACTCTGTAGTTGATAATAGTCAGGTACTGAAAATATTCATGATATGCTTAACTTTCAGTGTACCGTAACTTACTTAAGAGATGTGCCACTGAATGCTATAAAACCTGACTTTAAATATATCTATTTATACAAAAGAAAGACTTAATATATAGATATATATACGTGTGTGGTTTTAAATGCAATTATTTGTAAGAATGCTTGGTTGAATTGTATGGCAGAAAACTTTTTGTACTATGAATATCCATGGGCAAATTGGAAGCACTATAAACTTGGATTTTCTTGTGTTTGAATTACTTAAGGGCAAATTGTATGTTGCAATTCAGTGTTGTAGATTTGTTTTCCTTTTAAGATGAACTGTCTACAGGACTGATAGTGTGGTTTAAGTTTGGTCTACAATTTGTTTCTTCTTGGCTGAGCCCTCTGTGTTGAGTATCCATAGCTATTTTATCTAAGTTAACTGCTATAAGAGAGTTGGGCCCCAGTGAAACATACATCTTTAAAAACAGTTCCGAGTATTCAAACATAGAGAACATATTTAACTCGAAAAATGTGCAAGTATCATTCAGATATGAGAATAATATAGTTAAAGATTGATTAAGACTTTGCAGTTTGAATTAAAGTAAGGATTACGTACCCAGTGTGATTTGAAAATGTACAGTAAGGTGCCGGTAGGATAGTGTCCGCCTTCCCTTCAGCCTGCCCAGCACAGCACAGCCGTTTCATAAACAGAAGTACTGGGTTCCATACAGGCAGTGCTGGACATGCGTGTAGCACATCTGTAATTGTAGAACTAAGTTTCTGAATGAGTCAGAACAAAAACTTATAATGTTCAATAATAGCTCTTTGCAACAGACAATTTAAAGTTTTTATTAAAAAGTATTTTATACAGCTGGCTCATATTTATTTAGAATTATGACCTATAGTTCTAACATAGTTTCTGAGTAGGCATTCGTTGACTGATGTTAAAGCCTGTCTTCCTTCATGGTGCTGGCCTACAGAATTGAGCCCCATTTCCCAGTATTTGTTTTCTTACAGGTTAGTATACTAATCCTGTACTCTGATATGAGAATTGATCACAGTGAAAGCCTTTTCTGAAGAGAATCACCTAGGAAGTCTGGATTAATCTTCCTGTGTAGGTACAGAGAAAAGGTTTGATACTGTTCTACAGCACTACTTTAAGTGGCAGGATCCATCAGATCTCCTGGCTGGGTTGGCTACTGGGTATTATGGAAGCTGCGTTCAAGAGAGAGACAGTAGCAGGATTTACCTGGAGAGTTGAGCTACATATGCAGACATTATTTCAACTTACAAATATTAAAAGAATGGAGTATTTCTAGAAATAATCAAACATATCCTCTCTGCTGAGGATATTCAGTGTTATTATATTGTTATGTTCATTTAAAAAGTAACCTTTAAATAAGTTACACTAATGCAGCAGTTTGTATGGAAAGATTCATGTTCTTAAGATTTTGAAAGCACTCTCAGTATATTTATGTCTGTTTTTTATTTATTTATTTTGACTGTAAAATTTTTACTTTGAGTTTAGGTTTTTTGGTTTTGTCTTGTGATTTTTGTTTGGTTTTGTTTTTGTTACGTAAACTAAAGCAACTTAAAGGTATTTATGTCCGACATAGTTACTTTAGGGAGAGTTAAAAAGTGCCATTTTTGCCTCATGTGCCCATGTATTTATATAATGTTCAAAAGTGTGTCTTATCATCGTGTAGTAATGTCCCCTGTACCCGAGTCTTGGTGTGGGTAAGGTACATAACTGCAGTTCTTATTTTAACATCTGTAATCAAGAAGTACTTGCCTTAGCAGGCAAATGTTTTTAGTTTTTTCTTCTTCTTTTTAATCTTTATTTATGATAAACCTTTATATATTATTCCTATGGCCACTTCAGTGTTTTGATATTAACATGTTTTAATTTATATAGAACTTTTTATTCAAGACATTTTACATACAGATTCTGATTTAACTTGGATTTGTTAAATGCTTTATTTTATCTTGCTCATACTTGACTATTACAGTGACCTGGAGAGAGAAATGTTGACTCTTGTGTCACTAGTGAGCTCCACTATTAAATAAACTTTGTATTGTAATTCTTAAAAGCAAAGAAGTATATTAAGTTCATTTCCTATAGATTAAATACATATTTTCCATTTTACTTCCCATCTGCTCATGTTGTTGTTAACTAAGTACCAATCATTTAAATAGTAAATAAATATTTAAATATTATTTTAACAGTAAATATTTAAATAAATAAATAAGCTGTTTTCCCTTCTTTCTCCCTTATTTGGAAGGGGAAAAATCACACTTAGACCAAATAGGAATGTCTGCCTTTACTTGTGTAATTTGTCACTTTATTATGTTAATTTTAGTCCTAGCTATGTTATGACTTCGGTAACATTCTTCAGGAATCCCCAAATGGGATATTATAAATGCTGCTTTAATTTAATCCTCTTAAAATACTTACCAAGAATGGTATTTCTACAGTTTTTATGTAATCTGTTCCAGCTTTGAGTATCTAAATTTTCTATTACAACAAATTAGTTAACAGAAAGACCAATTACAGTCTTCACATATTTGTTTTAATAGGGAAATATCCCTGTTTGTAGCTTGTGCCATATTTTTCCTAATGTGTGGTACTTTTAGAAATTATCCTAAGATGAATCTTGATATTCATACAATCAGTTCAGTTCAGTCGCTCAGTCGTGTCTGACTCTTTGCGACCCCATAAACCTTCTTTATTAAGCAAGAATTAAGAAAGGAATTTGACTATGGTTGTATTTTTTTTATGTAAAATAAAACATTTATTAACTGTTTTCAAAAAATAGCAATGATAGCGCAAAACATCTATTCTTTAAAGTATATAGAAGCAGAAGCATAGTATACAATATTTGACATGTTTATTTTAGGTCTCCTCTTAAATATATTCATTTCATAGTCATTAGTGGTTAAAAAAAAATGTTGCCAAACTAAAATATTGTGCTGTATTAGGATAAACAGCATAACGTTTTTTTTTCTCTAATTTTATCAAGAAGTCAAATTTAATTTTTAGTGTTTTTTTTTTTTCTCGTATTTCCTGCTTTCTCATATGAAACAGGAATGACAGAACTATGTTCAAATGAGTTACGCCTACGGTTAAATGTTACCTTCTCTCCCTATATTTTATATATTCATCCCTTTTTAGGAGAAATGAAGTTGCAAGTTTAGAAATTGTCTTCATTCTAATTTTGTCTCCTACTTTAAAAAAAAAAAAAAGCTAGAATGGTCCCTAAGGTGCTAAGGGGGTAGGGGAGATTCAGCCTTTGATTAAGACGTAAGGGTTGTAATGATCCTTACATGATGCTTAGCACTTGAATGATCAAAAGGAGGTGGAGATAGATTTGTATTTTTCCTCTAAAAGGTACCTGTTTGTACTAGAGTTTCTTCTGTTATAGATGATATCACAAGAGTGGAGTCCCAGATGTGTAATTGTCAGCCCTCTGATGCACTTGCTTCAGAAGATAGTTAATGATTCCCAATTCCCAGCATTTTGTGATGGAGTTTAAACTTGGAGCAAGGGAGGCGGGAAGATTCAAAAAGTGATGTATGATTTTGACTTTTAGCTGTTGCCCAGATGCACCAGTCACTGTCCCACTGCTGTTGATATATTTTTTACCTTTTTTAAAAGGAATTCTTGATGAGATTTACAGGAGGTGAAAAGAAATGCATGTTGTTGAATGGTTTGAATTTAAAATTAATCTCTTACTGATAAGAAAGACCTCACATCCCTGGAGTTTCTAAATGTAACTGTTATTTCAAAAAATAGATTTTTGAAAAATTAATACTTCCTAATTATACTAAGTACATGCTCACTTTAAGACATTTTACTGTAAGAAGCAGGGAAAAATATCCCCCAAATTTTCATTACCTAAAAATAGCTTGTGACTGTAATGTTGGTGCTTTTTTTTTTGTAGTCCTAAAGATTTTAAAAATAACTTTTAAACACACTGAAAGCAGATTTATGATATCCTTTCTATCTAAGGAAAAAAAGCCTAAATACCATGTCCAGACTTGGGAAACAGCATATTTCAAATGCTCCTAAAGTTACTGTCTTGCTAGTCAAAACTCTAAATACATACATTTTTTTTTTTCTTGGTCGCATAATATAGAAGAACATTGGTTGGAAAATGAAATGTCATGATAACACAGTATCCCAATGAGTTATATTTATATGTTAATTCCCAAACAAAACTTTTAAAGTTTATATTATAAAGATTATACAGTATCATCTGGCAGTGTAGAAGCCATGTTGTTTCATTGTAACTTTCAACTGAAATTTAGAAATTTGACTGAAAACAATTTTCTCCTCTCCTTGGGAAATACTTACTTTCCCTCTTCCAGGGTTCTCTCAAGTTTTTTTTCCCTACTAAATTTTGAAAACTGACCTCTTGCCCTAAAAAGTGAAAGTGAAAGTCGCTCAATTGTGTCTGAGTCTTTGCCAACCCATGGATTATACAATCCATTCTCCAGGCTAGAATACTGGAGTGGGTAGCTGTTTCCTTCTCCAGGGGATATTCCCAACCCAGGGATCAAACCCAGATCTCCCACACTGCAGGCAGATTCTTTACCAGTTGAGCTACCTGGGAAGCCCAAAGGTCACAAGTTTAGTTTAAAAAATGGTTCAGATAGACCTAAGCCTTTTACATCTTAAGGAGGAGAGAGAGATTTAATCTTTTTTCCTTTTTTTTTTAGACATTTGAAAAGTATTCTATATTTATTTGTTAATTCATAATGACTGCTTAGATGATTTTGACTTATTTGCTTTTGATACCTTTAGTGAATTGTCACTTAAAAGTGATCACTTTAAGTGTCACTTAACAGAAATCTACAAGTTGATCCATCGTTAGCATACAAATTAGGGTTTTCAGGTCATTAATATTAGCATTCACATGTTGTGTGTTTGTTTTGCCTAGAATTTTTATCAAGTTGAACATTTTTTAAAGCATAGCGAAATTCTCATACCTATAATATTTAATGATGAAAATGAAGGAGAAATTTAAAGTTTTGTGGTAAGAACTTCCCAAGTTGTTTCAGCACTAATTCATATATATATATATATATGAGGGACCTTGTTTTTAGTAAATTGAAAAAAGAAAATGGACCACCCTCCTCCCAGGTGCAAGTTGTAACTAAAGCAGCTGTGAGATCATAGATTGTTAAGTAGTTGCTCAGCACTGCTACCTTGCTAGGTTGACTTCCGGAAGCCTAGATGGGGGTTCGTCTGAAGGTGGAGTCAGTCCATTAAGTCTTCAGTTGGTGTTTCACTAGAGTTTGACTAGTTAATCAGCCACAGTACAGAGCTTAAGAATTCCACCTTCTCACCAAAATATGCTGTTGAGTGACGTCACTGGGAATGTAAAAATGATAGAGATGTCAGCCAGGTGTGACTCTTGTAGCTTGGGGAAGAATAATAGAATGCAGCTCCATGGAGAAAGAAAAAATCAATCGTATTTCCTAAGTACTTCCTCTGTACTCAGCATTGTAGTATGCTGGTGGTAATTTGTATTCCAACCTTGTTCACGTCATGGCATATGGAGAAAATGATGAAATTTTTCATGACCCACTGAGACAGGCAGATGAGGCTGCTGTCTGTCCAGAGGAGCCTGCCAAGGAGCTCTAGCTCTTCCACATACGGCCCAGGCATCCTGCAGATTAAGGGCACTAATATCCGGGCCCATTTATTCTCAGGACGTGATTGAGATCCTTAGCCAGACTGCAGAAGTCTGCAGTATAGTCTGAACCTTAACACTTTGCAAAGTAGTTGATATGAGACAAGCATACATGAGTTAATAATAAACTTACCTAGGTGACTCAGAACCTAGGTGAGCTGAGGAAAATCCAAAGTGTCTGAGTAAACTAAAGTTCCTGTAGGAAGTAGTTTTGGTTTGGGGCATGTAATTCTGGAAATGCAACAATATTAGTGACAAGGTGAAGTCCATTGAGCAAGGGAAAATAAAGTGGAAGACCAAAAAAAAAAAAAAAAATAGGGTCAGAAGAGGGGACAGTTAGATAATGGATCTAGACATGGGGGCAACTTAGTGGTGTGTTTTGGAGTATTATTTTGCCGAACAAATGAGTGTTTGGAGAGTTTTAATTTTGTCAGACTTAGAGTCAGAGTTACTCTTAATGTGACTTCTTGTTAAGAATATAGAAGATCTAATCCTAGATTTATTTAAGTCTTCATTTCTAAATTCATGTGTTTGGTATCTTTGGTCATTTCTAGAATGTAAATTAAATGTTATGAAAATTAGTACACTGTTAGAACACTGTGTGTGATTTCCAGTTAGTATTTGCTTCTCGGTGCAACTGTCTCAAGTTGAGTTGCTGTTTTCTAAAGTACAAATAGTAGAGAAGTACTTGAATATGTAGCAGTAATTTTTAATATGAAGTGACCTTGGGTTCTTATTGTCAGATAAGCCCTCACTGGAGCCTAGTCACCATTAGAATTTTTATACTCAGTTATGAAGTTCAAACTGGAAATCAGCTCATGGATTTAAGAGAATATAAATTCATTTATATTTTAAATGAATATAAAATATTGTAAACAAAGTTTTAAGTATCATTATTACTCTGTTGTCACGCACGTGTCTTTCTCTTTGAGAACGGAGCGAATGAGCATAGTTTACAAATCCCAGACTGTGTATTAACAATGGGGTTATAGTTTAATATGTCAGGCCTCCTACCCAGAATGTTCTAAGAGGAAGAAACTCCCCGTAGAGTCAAGTCTAGCAAATTGAATGCAGCAAGAGATACCTATTCCCAAGTTTTCAACATAAAATAAGTGCAGAATTTAAAAACATGAATTATATTCATGCTGGTTCTTTAAGACAATAGGTATATCATCCAAATAGGTATCAGTAAGAATATGTCTTACATTTCTGCTGGGGTATTAATGTGTCCTTATGTTATGCTCTTATGTGTGATTGTAACATATTAAGTTTATCTAAATCCCTCTATTTCTGGCTGCTTAGATTATCATAGACATCAGTATTTTCTTTCTCCTTTCTCATCTCTAATTAATGAGTTACTGTTATCTGGTATTTTAAAAAGCAGTTATCAAATTACAAAATAAAAATTTTGACAGCTTTTATATTTTAAGCTAGGTATATCTCTTTCTAGAATGAGTAGGGTGGATTTCTTTTAGAACTCCCTAAGAGCAAATTATTATCCATTTGATTATGTAAAGTCACTTTAAATTCTGTAGCATAATTGACTGTCTCAAGTTCATAAATAAAATATTATCCTACATTTAAATAAACTTCCATAATTTTATATGTTAGGTCTTTTTATACAACAGAATGTACAGTCCTTCTTAAATTTAAGGTAGCAATGATAAGCACAGTATCTACAAGTAGTCACCACTATAATTCTTTAGGCTACAGAGCATAGCTAGGAATCTGTCATATATACAGTCCTTAGAACTCTTAGATGAGTTAAAATCCAACAAACTGAAAAATAGCTTTCTTTTTTTCGTCCATCAGATTGTGATGATTCTCCTGTTTTTTATGTTAAATTTCTTATCTCGGTTTTTTTTTTGTCGGTACCTGGTACGGATAGGCAAGTAACTGTATAGAAGTTGGTGTTAAGATCAAAATGACAATGCTTTTCTTAACGGGGGAACCCTAAGACTACTCACTCAGTCCATTGAGGGGATAAAAGAGATGGCTCATTCCCATCCAGTTTTGTTTACAAACGATGTTGCTCAAATTTAGGTGACTGGCTACTAGGGAAATAAATGAATGTGGAATTGAGGATGGAACAAAGAATTCAATGCTTTACAATAAATGGACTGTATTTGAGAGTTCAAGAGAGGATTGGAGAAAATAACTGAGTATGTAAAAAATGGTAAGTTTCTGATTGTTCAGTTGAAGGCAAGTGGCTGGCTCAATGAAATGACATAATTGATAGTTTCCATCTGTGACCCTGATATCTTAGTCTCTATCTCAGAATTGAGACGTGAGCAGTTTATCAGAAAGGATTTTCATTGCTGGTATGTTGTGTGTGTGCGTGATGTATAGTACACACAGCTCTCCTTACTGATCCTTCACAGGTGTATTATTTACTTTGCCTTCCAGGTGTCCGCAAATATGGTAAAGATTTTCAAGCTATTGCAGATGTAATTGGCAACAAGACTGTTGGCCAAGTGAAGAACTTCTTTGTAAACTACAGGCGTCGGTTTAACTTAGAGGAGGTATTGCAGGAGTGGGAAGCAGAACAAGGAACCCAGGCTTCTAATGGTGATGCTTCTACTTTAGGGGAGGAGACAAAAAGTGCTTCTAATGTGCCATCAGGGAAGAGCACTGATGAAGAAGAGGAGGTGTGTTTGTGTATGGAATTTGAGCTAATATGAGCTGAGGAACCACCATTTCGTGTGGTGTTCTGTAAGGTTAATTTGTCAGAGGACTAGCTCAACGAGCATGAAAGGTTGACAATACACTTCCTCAGTGGTGCCTCTCTGTGACTTAAGTCATAAAGACACGCCAAGTGCTGACCCTAGAAGAGTGGAGAGTGTATTGTTCTTTCATACATTTATTTTTATTTCCAGTGTTAAGCTGTTTACTAATAAAGATGCCTGTTTGGTAGCTTCGTTGCTTTTTTTGGTTTGTTTTGTTTAAAATAAATGAAGCTTGTGCTTCCAAAAAACACTGGTGTTATGTTTTTGTTTTGATTTGATTTGTTTTTCCTGTGACAGCCCAAACTATATTGTACTACGTCCATTAGGAACTGTCATCTCATACGTGTATTTTTGTTTCCTCACCTCTAGGCACAGACCCCACAGGCTCCTCGGACTCTGGGTCCATCACCTCCTGCCCCGTCATCCACTCCAACACCAACAGCCCCCGTGGCCGCTCTGAACCAGCCGCCCCCACTTCTTCGTCCAACACTGCCTGCTGCACCGGCTCTTCACCGGCAGCCTCCTCCACTCCAGCAGCAGGCTCGGTTCATCCAGCCCCGGCCAACTTTAAACCAGCCCCCGCCACCTCTCATTCGCCCTGCTAATTCCATGCCACCCCGTCTAAATCCAAGACCAGTGTTGTCCGCGGTTGGTGGCCAACAGCCACCGTCACTTATCGGAATTCAGACAGATTCACAGTCCTCACTGCACTAAAGTTAAATTGGACAGAGCTGCAGTAACTGTTCACCCCGTCATTACACCAGTGCTCCTCTGACTGTTGATGCAAAAGCGGGAAGAGTAATCCTTCTAGATACTGAGGCTGCAGACTAGTTCTGTGGCCAGTGGGCTCTCATAAGTGGATGTCTAAGGAATTTTTTAGTTCATGCAACTAAAATGTTATACAACAGAAGGCCTACAGTTAGCCTCCTTTCTAGAGTATACATTCAGCGACATGATCTCGTTAAAGGAAAAGAGATTAAGTATTCTATATGCCGAGGTTTTTTGTTTTGTTTTTACTGTATTTATTTTATTGAGAATCTTTATATTCCTGCCTCTTCATAGTCAAGGCTCTTAGTACGGTAATATTGACTTAGGAATTGTGAAAACTCCTTAAGTTTCATAAATTAAGGATGTTCGACTATTTCTCTTTTTTCTTTAATTTAATTTTTAACAACATTTTCCTATGTTAGGAGTGCAAGAATAGATAACCTGCATTTAAGATTTTGACGTATGTTCCTTTAATGCATATTTAAGAAATTATAGCTGCATATCCCTTTTTTCAAAGACTTGCTTTTTTTTCTAAAGGAATTTAAATATATTCCTTTAAAAGAAAGCAATTTTATCAATTGCAAAGCAATTATATGAAATCACAAAGAATGTACTGAACCTACTAACCCTTTAACACACAGTTTAGGGTCCTAGTGCAAAGTCCTTGCTTAAAGGTCATTGACTTGCCATCTTTCAGTAGTAAGAGGATGGGAATAATTATTTTACATACAATGAGGACTTCATTTGTTAAAGTACAGTGTCTTTAAGTTCCTTGAAAATGGAGTTAATGTTAATTTTTTTTTTTTTTTTTTAATTTTCTAAATGCTATCTGCTTTTAACTAGTAGTTGCCTCCATTTGGGGACTTTAGAAGAGAATTATATTTTGTCAGTTATGTGGAAATAGTGGTTATGGAAGCATTTATTTACAATACCCTTTTTGTGTTTAGGTTCTGAACTTTAAATTGCCCTCATACTTATTAATATGGTCTGCATTTAATATAAAAGATGTTTTCTTGATCAGTCTCTATTGTACTATTTGGATACATTTGTGTATTCCTTGCAGCCGACCTGTACTCATGGGTTTGGTTTAGGGTTAAATCATCATTATTTCATAAAATAAATTTAAGAATTTGTTCTGTGTTATCCAAAGATATATCAGTATATTGTCACAACTGTGCTGTTAAAATGCTGAGACCCTTTTTATAAAGAAACAAAAAAATCTCAAGTCTAATGAATTCAACACATAATCATTAAGCACCTACAAAGAATATTTTACAAGTGATCGTATTTCAGCAGTGTGTTACTAATATTTTTGATACAGTGATTTCACATTGGAATCATGACCTGCCCGTGCAAAGGGACAGATTGCTTAGATTGCTGTACTAGTGGAACTAAAGATAAATGTTTGCACATTCACATTCTCACATTTAGAGCTATTTCACAAAATGGTCTACATCAGAGGCCCTAGTTTATATTTTGAGATGTCATGTAGTCTCCAGATATTAGAAAAATAGTCCCTACCTTTGGCTCTAAAGCGTTAAAGAGCTATTGAAGTTCAGACCATTTATTTCCATAAGGACCTTAAGTTCTAGCATAATCTAAAAACTTTTTTCAGAATGTGTTCTTTCTCACTGGATCATCCTGATTTAAAATTCTTAATATTCAAGAATTTATACTTATTTTTACTTTAATAGCCATGGGGACAGTTATATATCTTAAAGGAAAATATCTAAAGCATTTTTAAAAGTATTTAGATTGTCTTGCATATGTGCATACTATACAGCTTCTATTGTCTTGTCTCTTGTCAGTAGACCTTCAGTATACGGTGTGTGGGATATGTGAGTCGAGTTGGTCAGCACCAGCATCTGTCCAGCTGTTGAGTATGTTGTGGTTCATTTAAAATCCGTTCTCTCCCAACCATGAGCAAAGGTGCTGTATCTGAGGGCTGTGCTGTGGTTTTATTTCCGTACACTAGAGCACACAGTAGAAAATTCTTAGCTTCATTAGTAATATGACACATGTATATAGTGAGATGTCTTTATTGTGTGCTTTGCATATTTTGTAAATATTTTGCACGTCATTATTTTTCTTTTTTGTTTAAGCAGTGTTTGGCCTGGAAGAGTGATATGCTTGCTGCTTAATCAAAGGATTAAAGAGTTAAAGATGTCTATGTCTTCTATTTTTATATAATTTCATGTTGTATGAGAAATTTAGGACCTCTTCACTGTGAAATTCTAAATACTGATTTTTATAAAAAAAAGCAAAACTTAAAAATCTTTTAATGACCATTTCATTAATTTCAAGTTTTATCAGTTTAAAAAAATCTACACCCAAGTATTTTTTTCATTACCTAACTAAAAATAAATCACGCTGTTGACACATCTGTTACTATTCATGAAAAAATATTTTTTCTATATGAGTTAATTCCAGTGTAATATTGATGGAGGTAAAGATAGGGTACTATTGAAACGTTTTCTGAATAATCTTACAATAAAGTGAGTAAAATATAATATAAAATAAAAATGAAAGAATGTCAAATTTTGTCTTAATATAGGCCTACATTGTTTTTAGGAATACATGTAGAGAACAAGCAAAAAAATACCTGACAGTAGTGATCTTCAACTATATTAAGAATATCGCAAGTACTTTGGTTAAAGTACCAGGTTTAGCTATTAAACACATTGTATTCTTTTAATGTTTCTTCCTGCTATGAAAAGAGTGTTATCCATGAATATTACTAACTGCTGATCATTTAACACTGGGGTGGCAGCGTCTTCTCAAAAAGAATAATCTGACTTAGAACTCAAAGGAGTATCTCTCTCTCGTGCTTTCCCAGAATAAACGACAAATATATTCTGATTATAGGAAACAGAAGAAAATGTGTATTTTTTAACTTTGACATTCATTATAGACACATCATTCATAAGATTACAGAGTAAGTGAATACAGAAAGAAAAGTTTGTGAAACCATGCTATATTATATAATGTCTACAAGAAACTACCTCATTTTTTTATGTGTTTGTGGTAGTACATCTCTGCTCTCAGGGAAAAAGATTCATGTAACTCCTACCAGCTTAAATCCTGATTAGCTGCCTTAGTGAAGGGATGTTCAGCAACAATAAATTTTAGTAAATTTGTGTTTTGGGGGTAAACATTAAGAGGAATGCTTCTATACGTATGCATGCCAAGTCACTTCAGTCGTGTCTGACTCTTGGCGACCCTGTGGATTGTAGCCCACTGGGCTCCTCTGTCCATGGGATTCTCCAGGCAAGAATACTGGAGTGGGTTGCTGTGCCCTCCTTCAGGGGGTCTTCCCAGCCCAGGGGTCGAACCCATGTCTCCTGTGGCTCCTGCTTTGCATTGCGGGTGGGCTCTACCCCTGAGCCACTGGGGCGGTGTCTAAAAGGCCACGTGGCATTAGCTTCCCTTTTGGTGTTTTCAGAAGAACACTTAAGGGAGAAACAATGAAGACCAGAAATTAGTGTTGGATTGAGATGTTTGCAAATTATCATTGCCAGATTTAAAGTAGGATATTGATAGGGAATGGATCTTTGCTAAGTGATGATCAGAACTTTACAATCCTAAAGCTGGAATTTGAATGAGCAGGCTCAGGAAAAGATGTTGGAAAGTAAAGGTACCTAGGAGTGGTCTTCACACTGTAAATGGCATAAAGGGTAATCTTCAGAATGCTTTATATAATGTCTTTTTTCTGAATCATTTTAAGAAAGGTTTAAAGTCTATATGACTTAATCTTACTTAAATAGATAAGGTACAACTACCAGTAACTAAGAAAATCCTGAGTAATACCACAATACAGGGTATCTATATATCACTGTCCAGAGCAGTTTTCATAATTGGCAGAATTTGACTTAAAAAGGCCTTTATTCTCAAGACTGTTTCAGTCCACATGCTGTGCCTTTCCAAAAGAGAATTTAGAAACAATCAGAATCGTTGAGGGATTTGTCACTTACATATAAAAAGAGTTCTCCCTCTACCGAAGTGACATTTTTTCCAACTCCACTGAAAGTTACTTCACCTCTCTCTGCCTCAGCTTAGTTATTTTCTTCCCTAAATTTTGGTGAAATGACCAGTGCCAGGAAGCAAGAGAAGGTGCCACCAGCAGATGGAGACCAAAATCTCACAGAAAAAAAGAACCTCTCAGCTCCACAAGGCAAAAGAGCAGGAAAACACTGACATTCCCAAAAGGATCCATAAATACCTCAAATTCAACGCAGATACACAGAGCAGACTCCAGGGATTCATGCTTCCTGGTGTTTGTGTCATTATGACTGGGCTGGACTTAGTGTGGACCAGACTTAGTGACTTACTTCCGACCAACAGAATACAACAAAAGTGATGGTTAGGCTGAAAAATGGGGTCTTCTATCTTAGACTTCGCTGCTTGCGTGCTTCCATGTTGGAGAGGCCCTTGGGGCAAGGATCTGAGGCAAGCCCAGTGCCAATAGACAGCACAGAACCGACTCTCAGAATAACAATCTGCCAGGAACTGAACCCTGCCAACAATCATGTCTGCTTAAAAGTGGATCCTTCCCCATTTGGACCGTGGGATGACTAGAGTTCAGCCAACACCTTGGTTGCAGTCTGTGAGAGGCCTTGAAGCAGAGAACTCAGCTAAGCTGTGTCTAAATTTCTTAACAGAAACTGTGACAACACTGTAAAATGTTGTGAGCTGCTAACTTTGGGGTAATTTTTTATGCAGCTGTCTGTGTGTGTGCACGCTAAGTCACTTCAGTTGTGTCCGCCTCTTTTTGATCCCCTGGCTTGTAGCCTGTCAGGCTCTTCTGTCTATGGAATTCTCCAGGCAAGAATACTGGAGTGGGTTGCCATGTCCTTCTCCAGGGGATCTTCCCAACCCAGGGATCGAACCTGGGTCTCCCGCATTCTTCACCATTTGAGCCACCAGACAAACTATTTCTACGCAGCAGTAGAAACTAATACAATGGACAAAGATACACCATCTCAACAATGAAAAGAAAGTTGGAGTGACTAAACGTCAGACTTCTAAGCAAAGAACATTGTCAAAGATATAGATGTTCACTGAATAATGATAAAGATGGATAAAGAGGATCCCTGATAGAACTGCAAGAAGAAAAAGGCAAATCTGCCATTAAAGTCAGTTATTTCAATACCCATCTCTTAAGAGATGATTGAACATGGAAACCAAAAATGAGTAAGAATATAGACGATTTGAACAACACTATCAACCACTTTTACGAAATTGAAATTTATAGATCATTCCACCCAACAGCAGCAGAATAAACAGTCTGTTCATGTACACATGAAATATTTCCAAGAATAGACCATATTGTGTGCCATAAGTAAGTTTTAATAAATGAAAAAGTGTTCAAATTATCCAGAATATGTTCTCTAGGTACAATGGAACTGGAAATCACCAACAAAAATCTGGAAAAATCTTAAATCTTTGGAAATTAAACAACTCATTTTTAAATAAGTTATGGATCAGAAAATAAGTTACAAGAGAAATTAGGAGATATCTTGAATATGAGTAAAAACTATATAAAAATCATTAGCTACAGCAAAGTTGTGCCTAGAAGGAAGTGGATAACTTTAAATGTTTATATTATACAGGAAGAAAATATCTATCATCTACAGTTTCTCCTTTGAAAGCTAGAAAGAAAAGAGTATATATAACACAAAAGAGGAAATAAAAATCATAGTTAAATAGATACCAGGAAAATAATAGAAAAAAAATCCCTGAAACTAGTACTTGCTTCTTGAAAAGATCAACAAAATAAAAAATCCTTCAGACAGAAAATGCACTAGATCAAGAAGAAAATTGTGGTAAGGCAGAAAACATCACAGTGTTCATACTCAATCGTTTCAGTCGTGTTCGACTGTGTGACCCTATGGACCGTAGCCCATGAGGCTCCTCTGGCCATGGGATTCTCCAGGCAAGAATACTGGAGTGGGCTGCCATGTCCCCCCTTCAGGGGGTCTTCCAGACCCAGGGATAGAACCCACGCCTCCTACATCTCCAGCATCGGCAGGCAGGTTCTTTACCACTAGCACCCCCTGGGAAGCTGCCAGAATGTCTCCAGCCATTACCAAATGTCTCTTCTGGGAGCAAACCCCTCAATTAAGAATCATTGTAATGCATCATATTAATAAAGGGAAAAGGCAAATGATCATAACAATAGACACAGAAAAGACATTTGACAAATCCAACACTCATTCATGATAAAAACTCTCAAAGAACTAGAAATACAAGAGAACTTCTCAACCTGATTTTTTAAAAAAAATCCACAAGAAGCCTCTAAGTAACAGCACACTTAACTGAATGCTTTACCCTAAGATTGGAATCCACTAAGGATGACTGCTCTCATTATTTCTAATAAACATTTTACTGTCAAGCCAATTCAATAAGGCAAGAAAAATAAAGGCTTACAGATTGGAAAGGCAGAACAAAAATTGTCTTTATTTGTAGATGACATGATTATGCAGGTAAAAATTACTAATAAACCTCTAAAGCACTTAAAGAATAATGAATTCAAGAAGGTTACAAGACACAAGATTAATATAAAATCAGTTATATTTTTATGTACTAGCAATGAATGATCTGAAAATAGAATTAAGAAAACAAGTTAATTTACAATAGTATTAAAAACAGGGAGGCCTGGCGTGCTGCAGTCCATGGGGTCGCAAAAAGTTGGACACGACTGAGCAACTGAACTGAACTGATTAAAAATAATAAAATATCTAAGAATAAATTTTATCACAAATGGGAACAACCTGTTTGCTGAAATACATTAAATAGTCCTGAGACAAATGAGGATCTAAATAAATGCAGGGGTGGGGGGGAACCACATACCATATTCATGAATTGGAAGACTTAACTATTGTTAAAGTGGCCGTTCTTCTCAAATGGATTTATATCTTCAACCCAACCCCTATCAAAATTGTAGTAGACTTATTTTGTACAAGTTAATAAGCTAATTCCAAAGTTCATATAGTAAAGCAAGGAGCTAAGCCAGGAGCCAGGAAACTTTTTCTCTAAATGGCCAGACAGTAAATATTTTAGGCTTTTCAGTCTCCACTATTCTTGTTGCAACTATTCATCTTTACCAATGTAGTTCAAAAACAGTCATAGAACATGCACGATGGACAGGTATTGCCATATGTCAAGAAAACTTTATTTACAAAACAAAGTGGCAACCTGGAACCTAGACTAGCCAAAAAATTTTTGAAAAAGAAGAAAAAAAACGGAGTTACTTAACACTAAGGATTTCCATACTTGTTATAAAGTTGCAGTAATGAAGACAATGTGAAATTGGTGTAATGATGGAAATTTTGATCAATGGAACAGAATAGAGTCCAGAAATCACTCACAAATATTTGATCAGTTGATTTTCAGTGAAACTGCCAAGGTAATTCAGTGGCGGAAAGGGTAGAATATCTGTATGGAAAGAAAAAAAAAAGTTGTGCACAAAAATTAACTTGAAACGGATTATATGCCAGAGTGTATAGCCTAAAACTATAAACTTTTAGAAGAAAATATGTAACCAAAAGCATGATCTATAATAGAAAAAAACTGACAAACTGGATTTCATCAAGATTTTAAAAGATCTTTTCAAAGGATGCAACTAAGAAAATAAAAAGGGGAAGTCATTTGACCAGGAGAAAATATTTACAAAACATAAAGCTGTTAGAAGATTTGTATCTAAAATATATATGAACTCGGAACTAAACAATAGTAACTCTTTCAAGTCAATAATATGAGAACAAAAAATATAGGCAGAAGATTTGAATAGACATTTGCCAAAGAAGATATGCAAATGGAAAATGAACGCCTGCAAAGATGTCGTGTTGTTAGTCATAAGGGAAATGCAAAGTAAAGCCACGAGGTGCATATAACACCCACAAGAATGGCTCATTAAAAAGACTGATGATATCAACTGTTCTCACGGATGTGGAGAAACTGGAACCCCCTCACATAGCTGGTCGAAATGTAGTATGCTGCAGTGATAAGCCACTTTGCAAAACTGTTTGGCAATTTCCCACAGATTAAATATGCAAGTACAATACAACACCATAATTTTATTCCTGGGTCTACCTAAAGAAAAAGAAAATTTATGTCCACACAAAAACTGGTATTCAAATATTCACGGAGGCATTCTTTTTTTTCCTTTTATTCTTAGGAGCATTATTTATAATAGCACAAAGCTGAAAATAATCCAAATATCAATCAGTTGGTGAATGGATAAACAAAATGTAGTGTATCTCTACAATGGCATACTATGCAGCAATTAAAATGAAGAAACTACTGATATATGTAACAAAATGGATGAACCTCAGAAACATTATGCCAGTTGACACAAAGTGGAATCTATTTATTTACAGAAAATTTCCGGAAAATACAAACCTACAGAAACAGGAAGCAGATTGTTCTTGCCTTAGTCCAGGGCTGGGAGCCGGGACTGACCCCCCCAAGAGGACACAAGGGGTGATGGATTTGTTCTAAAATTTCATGATGGTCATGATTGCATAACTGTATACATCTAATAAAATTCATTGACTGGGTGAATGGTATTGAAAATATAACAGTGAAGTTGTTTAAAAATGGAAAAAGAACAAAGCAAAGTATGTGCAGGGATCCCAGTGCTTCCGCAGCGAGAGACCCCCTCGGGCCCACGGAAGACCGGATGAGATTTCTCAGGACATAGGGGCAGGTCACAGAATACTGAGGTGTGGCTGGAATCAAAGATATCTGAACTTTGTCAGATTTTCCCAGGATAACCACCTTCCTCAGCTTCTGCCTTTCCTTATTAATTCTTCTGTCCTGTTTTCTATAAAACAGAGGATCTGGTCAACAAAGTTTACGCGAGTATTGTTTAAAATCTCTTCATATAGCGTAGCCACAATTCTCAGAAAGAAGAAATATTAAAAAAAAAAAAGTCTTCCTTGTTACTAACTTATTACAAAGTCTAACAAAATCAAATCACGCCCATCAAGCCCCTGATCTTACTTGATACTTCCTAAGTGTTAAATAATAACCTGAAACTGAGCTTGCCTGGTGACTCAGAGGGTAAAGCGTCTGCCTACAATGCGGGAGACCCGGGTTCAATCCCTGGGTCGGGAAGATCTGGAGAAGGAAATGGCAACCCACTCCAGTATTCTTGCCTGGAAAACCCCATGGACACAGGAGCCTGGTGGGCTACAGTCCATGGGGTCCCAAAGAATTGGACACAACTGAGCGACTTCTTTTCTTTCTTTCTTTCAAACCTATAGTTTAATGTCTTACAGGGATTAGGCAGAATTAATACATTAAAATGTCTTTCTAAGCACTGATGGGAATTTGTATGTGTGAATCTTATTAAAGGAACTGTCAAATGGGCAGAATCCACATTTAGCCAAGCATACAATGAAGACTGGGGAAGGAAATGGCAACCCACTCCAGTATTCTTGCCTGAGAAATCCCATGGACAGAGAAGCCTGGCGAGCTGCAGTCCATGGTGTTGCAAAGAGTCAGACACAACCAAGCAACTAACCAGCAAACAACAGCAACGATGAAGACAGCAGGCCTAATTTAAAAAAAACAAAAATCTCATTTCTCCTACAGAACAGAGAGGGGAGTGGGTCAGTGTGTGTACTGAGTGGAGACCCCCTGGAACAGAGACAGAACATACAGGTACAGTATAAGTCTGTTTTCCTTAAACTGGTGGTGAACCTGGACGAGACCTGAGTGAAGCAAGTAGAACAAAAGAAGTATGGGCCTTTCTTGAGCTACTAAAGCTGAAAGAGCACCTGCTGGATGCCTGTGCTTAGGAGATGTGTGCTCATACCAAAACTGCACGTGAGTTTTTATAGCAGCTCTTATTCATAACTGCCCAAACCTGGGAGCAACCATCAGGACTGGGAAATCAAATCATTTCTGGGGGGATCATCCCAACCCAGGGATCGAACCCAGGTCTCCTGCATTGCGGGTGGATTCTTTACCAGCTGAGCCACAAGAGAAGCCCAAGAATACTGGAGTGGGTAGCCTGTCTTCTGCTGTCTTCTCCAGCAGGTCTTCCCGACCCAGGAATTGAATTGGGGTCTCCGGCATTGGAGGCAGATTCTTTACCAACTGAGCTGTCAGGGAGCAGCCAAGATGTTCTTTCAGTAAGTGAATGAATAAACAAACTGCGATACATCCAGACAACAGATGTGCATTTGGGAAAGGAGTTTTTTTAAAACAATTTCGCTGGTCCTGGTTGAAGCCCGCACCCCCGGCACTCCCAGCCTCTCTCCCTGTGGTGGTCAGCGCACTGACGGCAGAGTCAGTGGGTGAAGGTTGTTTGATGAAAGCAAAGGGACCACGTATCACTGGATCAAGAAATTAAATACAGAAAATCCACAGGCATGCGTTCACTTATTGTCTCAAGGCAGGACTTGTTTAAAGAGCAGGGAAGCCTTCTCTGTGCTTAGGACCCTGCGGTTTTGCTTTTTGCCTGGGAGGTGTTTTGCTGCTGTATCATGCTTTCCACGTGTGGTTCCATTGCGGGCAAGAACTTTCCATTGTAACTTGCAAATGATGTCAGACGTGCAATCTACGGCCCAAGGAGAGGATTCTTCCTCCTTATCTCATCTTACCGATCTCTCCATGATAGAAAATATGACATTTTACCCTACTCTAACTAACCCACAATATTGATCCCTCTGCAGAAAGGGGCAGCCTGAGGAAAATAATGCATCCATCCATCATTCCAGCAGGTGGCGCCCTCTCCCTTCCATCACCACCTTCATTCCGTTGACCGCCAAGGCTGCCATCCCTCATCCTTAACAATTTACCTGGCAAATTAAACAGCTGAAGGCCAGGTCTGAAGTCGGGAGGTAATCTTAGGGTGTTCAGAACCTACCCAGATTAAAAATTTATCCCTTCTGTGCAAAAATTTAGTGTATAGTCCAATCCTGCCCTTATTTTTGTAGATGAATTTAGCTTGAAAACTGGATTCTGTTTAGAATACTGCAAATATTTCGAGAACACTAAACCCGCTAAAATTCATCTCCTTCTCAGGTGTTTTGTCTGATGTCACATCAACCACTTTTTTGAGGGGCAATGTGGTGGAGTGACTGAAGTGAAGTGAAAGTCACTCAGTCGTGTCCGCCTCTTTGCAACCCCCATGGACTGCAGCCTACCAGGCTTCTCTGCCCATGGAATTCTCCAGGCCAGAATACTGGAGTGGGTAGCCGTTCCCTTCTCCAAGGGATCTTCCCAACCCAGGGAGTGAACCCAGGTCTCCTGCATTGCAGACGGATTCTTTACCATCTGAGCGAAAAGTCCACAAGAATCAGACTGCCCATATTCAAATCCCACCTCCCCCAAACTAAGAATTTTACAATTTGAGGCAAAGGGTTCAAGAGATGAGCTTTTCAAACTGTAAAAGAGGGCTGATGATTAAATGGGTAAATGTAGATAAAATACTGAGCACAGTACCCAATGTATAATAAAACTTAATATGAGCTATCATCTTCTAATGTTTAATGTGTGTTTCTACGATTTAATGTGTATTTATGTCCTCTTCTTCCCATCCATCTTCAAGGTCCTTGAGGAGGGAGAGAATGTCTCCTTCATCAGCTAGGTCCCAGGATTGGTTTTCTCTCTTCTCCCAGACACCTTGCCCAGGGCTCTGTGATCAACAAAGGGAATTGGGAACTTGTTCTTGAGTTCTGACCACCACCTCTCTGAAATTCCTCTATCTTCCCACTGAGACTCCCAGCCCTGGAGTGATGTGGGCTCCCCTTCCCACCACTCAAAGATTCACTTTCTATCCCAGAATCTGATCTCATCATATTTAAAGCTTGGACATCATTCTTGAGACAAATAGGCTGCTTTATTTAATTGATGGGCAAGAGGGATGGAGAGAGACAACTGAATCATATTTAGTAACAGTACCAGGGCCCTGAGCCTACCTGCATACACGCATTCAAGACATTGTGTTTTTAGCCAGTGTAAGATATAACCTTACAAAAACATATTGATTTGTAGGCACGCTGGGGAGCGTGGGGGTAAGGGGCGGACGATGAGAAAGGAGGTGCCTATAGGCAACCACAAGAGAAGGTGACCACAGGCCCTATCTCTCCATGAAGTCGTTAATCTGACTTACCAACCAAGAGGTCTGAATCCGGATTTCTGGCTCTTGTTGAAAAAGAAGCAATCAGACAAGGACAGGCTGGCAGGGAGCCTGGCTGCTCCTCTGGACTCCACACGTGGCCTTCAGTGCAGCGGCGTCCCTCGCCTTCCCAGTGGCCACACCTTTCACCTCTCTCCTGTGTGTTTCCCGCCTGGCTCCTGTGCACATCGGAATGTTGCATGTTATTATTAACCCTGTTTGACGAGTAATTGAAGCCCAGGCAGTTAAGTAACTTTCCCAAGGTTGCCTAACTGAAAGTGAAGGAACTAGAATTGGAATTTTGGCCCATTATATTCTAAAATGCATGATCTTCGTGCTCCATCAACCTTCTACAGAGGAGATTTATGTGGAATACAAATATCAGTTAGAACATACACTCATGGAGAGAAGTGGTGTAAGAAAGAGTCCAATATTTGGGAGTAGGGAGACCTGGATTCAGGAGGAAGCTCTGGCACTTGCTGGGTGTCACACCTTGGGCACATCACTTCACGTCAGCTCTCTGGGCATCGGATGGCTCATGTGTACAATGGGGATGCCCAGGTCTACATCACAAGGTTTTTAAGATCAAAGGAGATGTCTGGAGAGTCCTAGGTACAATGGCAAGCCCAACAACTCTAAGGGATTGCTGAGCCAGCAAGGAGGGGGCTGGCAAATTGGTCCTGCTGTGAAGGAAGGTCAGCAGGGCTTGATTTGAACCAGACCTGGTGGCTGAGATGTTGAAGAATCTGCCTGCAATGCAGGAGACCCGGGTTTGATCCCTAGGCTGGGAAGATTCCCTTGGAGAAGGGAATGGCAACCCACTCCAGTATTCTTGCCTGGAAAATCCCATGGAGAGAGGAGCCTGGCAGGCTATAGTTTGTGGGGTCCCTAAGAGTGGGACACGACTGAGCGACTAACACATTTTCAGGAAAGGAAAGGGGAGTCAGTCAGTAGTGTCCGACTCTTTGCGACCCCATGGGTTGTAGCCTACCGGGCTCCTCCGTCCATGGAATTTTCCAGGCAAGAGTACTGGAGTGGGTTGCCATTGCGTCAAACTATGAAAGGACTGGCTGAGCCTGGTTTTCCCTGATTGAAGGGTAAGACGAGTACAGTTCAATGCACCCAGGGAAATCAGAGATGATTTTTCTTTGCAGATACCCAAGATTCGAGGGAGGGTCGGTTAGGTTTCCAACTGGCCGGCTTTCTACCTGTCTCTCAGCATCCCGCCAGCGCCTGCCTGCGCGTCGGCCCTGGCGCGCCCCTCCCGGCGCTCGCTCCCCGGCCCCCCAGGCCCCGCCTCTCCGGGGCCCCGGCCCGCCCCCACTCCTCGGCGGGCGGGGCCCGGCCAGAGCGCCTGCTTCGCCTCCGCTGCCTCGGAGCAGCCAGGCGCCTGCCGAGCGCCCGCGCGCCGAGCCCAGGTGAGTCCCGGTGGGTCGCCGCGTGGGGCCGGAGGGAGGTCACGGAGCACCAATTCTCAGCGCGTCGCGTTGACTTTGAAACCGAAAGTACGTCGGCGGCAGGAGCCCAGCTGCTGCCTCCCCGCAGCCCGGCCCGGCCGCCCGTCCCCTGCTCGCGCCCGGCGAGTCCCCGACGGCCGGGAGGTGCGCGCGAGGAGGCCCCGGGGCCCGGACCCCGGGTCTGGAGAAGCCGGCGGGGCAGGTGGCCCCTGATGCGGGCGAGTGGGTGCGGTGTGTATGGGGGGGGACGGTTGGGTTCCGGGGCCCGGAGCGAGTTTTCTGAGCAGAGAAGGGGTGTGCCGAGGATGGAGACTGGGGGTCCCGAGCTGGGGAGCGCCTCCAGGGCGCGGGTGTCCACTCCGGGGACCAGAGGCAGGTCGGGGTGCGCGGGCCGGGGAAGGACTTTAGGCGTGCCTGGCACGCGCGCCTGCAAACCCCTGGCTTCCCCCATCGCGCCCTGAGGCATCCCCTCGTTCCACTTTTGCACGACTCTCCAGCCAGAATATTCTAGAATGAAGCTTAAATATTGGCATGCATGGAACCTCAGGAGAGCCGTTCGATTTTTGGGCGTGCTCATTTAGAACTACCCTCACCCCCAGCCAAGGAGAGCTCAAAGGGGGTCTTGCAGGAAACCAAGACTCAGGTAGGAACGAGTTGCCCAGGGAACACCCAGAGAATTGGTGGAAACTGGGCTCTCCACAGCAAATGGCCTCGCCCTTGTTACTGCTCTGCAGGGTTTTGGCAGTTCTGAGAATTCTCAGTGAATTCTGGGGCCACTGCTCTTGCTATTAACCCCCAGGGCGTCTCCTCTGACTCTCTCGGCTGTTTCTGCCCCCTCCTGCAGTTTCCATATTTGGCTATTTCAGATTTACTTTCATCAGAAGTCAGTTACCTCGCAGTGACGGGCTGGGCTGCTCTGCCCTCGCGGTGGGGTTGGTGAAAGGAGGAGTGGCTCCCTGCCGGGACTGTCCCCCGCGCACCCCACCCTCCACAGCCCCGGGCTCTGACCCGTGTTCCTTCCGGACAGGCCTCTAGTAACCAACTGAATTCAGTAAATATTTATTGGGCACCGGTGCTGGGTGAGAAGTGGGCAAGGGCCAGTGGAATACATACTTTCAGACATACTTGCATTTCAAAAGGAGACATAAAATGCAAAGAAATTGGTTGAAGTGCTTCTGGGTATAGAACAGTTCTGGGGGAGGGGGGTGAGATAATTTTAGGCAGGGAAAGCCTGGGCTAGAACCTTTCAAATGCAGCATGCAAACTGCCTGCCCTGCCTTCCCCAAAGACAGCTGAAGACAGGGGTGTTAGCACAATTGATGGTTTGGGTGAAAACCTGACCATCTGAACACTCCCACCTCCA